>NC_137617.1:30211032-30461032 GCF_963280865.1 Gymnoscopelus braueri | reverse complement strand
CCTCAAGGTTTCAGCCTCCAGGAAGAAACTCAAAGTAGTCAGAGAAGACATAAAACACCATAAAAACGCCACCAGGGGGCTTAATAAAGTTCTATCAACTTCATAGACACATGAAAAACAGAAAAAGTGCAAAACCATGGCACCACCTCTTTAAGCCAATAACATGTACTATGTTATCACACTAGTTTATTTTGATAGGTCCTGCCCTATAGGATATAGTCATTAATTTGTGAAAGACAGACATAACCAATGTCTTGAGCTAAAATTATGATTGAGTACTACACCTTTTTGTACTAATAATAACATGCTGCTGTAGCCTATTATCCATATTCGCTGCAAATTGCAGTGCAAAAACACAAATCAGCCTGTTATAGCGCCACCATGAGGCTGATTTGAAAAATGTCTTCCTCTGCCTAGTGAGAATGTGCGTGCACAATTTCACGGAAATTGCATGCTGTGTTCATGATTTGAGGCATTTTGTTCAAAACGGAGCACTCCTGCAAACTTTGGAAGCCATTCTTATCCAATCAGGATGGAATATGAAAAATCTAAAAGACACGTTTCGTTTAATGACTATAGAGATACTGTGTACCGATTTGCGTGATGTTTGGACAAAATCTGTAGGAGTACTGTCCAAAAATGTGTTTAGCAAAAATCGGCCTCCTGGTGGCGCTATAACAGGCCCATGTGGAAGATTTGGGCCAGAGGTTCTGCTCTGGCATCCAGGGAGTGTGTGTGCACTGTTTCTCTGCAAGCAAGCCAATGATGCGGGAGATTAGCGGTTCACAGACAGAAGGACACACAGGCGGACGGACGGACGGACGGACGGACGGACGGACGAACGGACGGACAAGGTGCAAAACAAAAACATAGTCTTCACCAGGCCGACAGACAACAATACTTTGTCGTACAACAGTGTGGCGCAATAGTGTCACACAAAAGTAGTGAAAAAAGCAGATCTACAAGCTCACATGCGACGTGTAGTGAACTAGCTTTTTTTGAAAATGTGGGACACTATCTGGTTCTGCATTATACAGGCAGACACACAAAATACGTACTTTTTTCCCTCTACACCAAAACGCTGTACCAAAAACAGCTGATCAATCGTCAAATGTTTGCCAGAATAGAGATGCTAGGGGTTAATGTGGTTCATCCATTTCCACACCTTAAAGATCCAAAACAAATCATCAGTCAGCCAGCACTTGTCTCACAGATTTGTTTTACCCGCACACACGGCACGCACGCACGCACAGATTCCCATGACAGGGAAGCCAGGGCCAGGATCCAGGGAATACAGCATCAAACTGTCAGTCAAATTAATTAGCCTAACAACAGTTTGAAGAGATTATAAAACACATAGTGTAGCTGTGTAGTGTCCCCCCAAAGGCTTACATATTTTTACACATTTCCATGGACATAAGCCATCACTATCAAAACATAAAGTAAGTCAGTAAATAAATAAATCAATGAATACTTTATAACGCCTAAGGAAAATATTGCCCTGCATTAAACGAGACATACTTCCGTGTTGTAAGGCTATGTGGAGTTTAAGAAAGTAGGTAGCTGATATATTGCACTTTTACCTTAGCGCTAGGTATACTCTTGGTTGCTTGTTTTTGCAGGAAATGCACTTAAGACTTCTGGTGATTAGTAGTTTCGTTCCCTACCTATATAATGTTGAATGCACTTATTGTAAGTCGCTTTGGATAAAAGCGTCTGCTAAATGACTGTAATGTAATGTAATGTAATGTAATGTAATGTAATGGAGTAGTATCAGTGCGCATACAAAGATTTACACAGATCGGTGTAGTTAAAGGTAAAACGAATCGGCCACCATGAGGCTGATTTGTAAAATTTCAAGTTGCATTTCTTCCTCGGCCTAGTGGGAATCGTTGAATGACTATAGAGATACTGTGTATCAATTTGCATGATGTTTGGACAAAATCTCTAGTGAGTACTGTCAAAAAATGTGTTCTGCAAAAATCGGCCTCCTGGTGGTGCTTAAACAGGCCCATGTGAACAATTTGGGACAAATATGCAGAGTCATATTAGTCTGACAACACTACTTGTAGTTGTATGTTTACAATACCTGTATTCTCCACCAAGCCAATCAGAGATGTATTTGGAAAAACACAAGCTACACAAAACGTCTCCTCCAATTTTTTGATTGGTTAACTGGACTGAAACATCTGTTCTGCATTCTTGTCACTATGACGACGACACTGATATATTTGGCCGCCTCTACTGTATAGCCATAAAGCGGTGCGATTGTTAGCGAGTTAACTGTACCCCACAAGTCCCTACATAGTTCTGTCAATCTATTTTGGGTGAACACTGGGGAGCGCATGCTGGGTGAAGTATTCTGTTGTCTTGTTTTGTGTACGTCTATGTGTTTTTAAACGTTTAGCTTTTTTTTTTTACTTTGCACCCACTGAATTGATCCATGTGGGGTAGATAGAGGCCTTGGTGTGTGTGTGTGTGTGTGTGTGTGTGTGTGTGTGTGTGTGTGTGTGTGTGTGTGTGTGTGTGTGTGTGTGTGTGTGTGCGTGTGCGTGTGTGTGTGTGTGTGTGTGCGCGTGTGTGTGCATGTGCGAGAATATACTGTATAAAGTTCTTTGGAAACAAAGTGTATACACATTACTTTCACTTTCATGTTTGCTGATTCCATATGCTTTTCAAATGAAGAAAAAAAACAATGAAAATGAGAAAGCATTCGTTATCATGAGAGACAGCAGATTACTCCCCCCATTGGCTTTACCCTGCAGGGGTTAACATTGTAAATATGTGTGCAGCACTCATTAGTATGAAAGTCACAGTAATCAAGGGCAGAAAGTACACACACACACACACACACACACACACACACACACACACACACACACACACACACACACACACGGCTGTCTATAAAATATGTATAGAATGTCGGATGTAAACTGGTTAATGGCTGGCCTGGGATTTCAACTGTCCTCACACAGCACTGAGATGCAGTGCCAGCCCCTCTGTTACATCTATCACTCAAACACACACACAGACACACACAGACACACACACAGTCACACACACAGTATACAAACATACAAGGCAGAACTTGTCGTCACACAGACACATACATATTGCACTCTCGTACACACGTATTATGAACACACAAGCAGGCAGTTCACATGCACTGATTGCACACACACACACACACACACACACACACACACACATGCGCTTGCGCGCACACACAAACACACTGCACTGCAGCTTGGATCCTCATTGAGGTTAGAGGGAAATATCAGCGCTGAGGAATGGACTCCTCTGGGCCTGTTAAATACAGCCAGGCAGGAAACTACTGGGGAACAAAAGGCTCTGTTTGTTAACAGGCCTTAATATGGAGCTCCGTGGGTCCATGAAGCCTAGTAAACATGTTTATAAAGGCTATAGTCAATGGGCTCTTGGGTATACTTGCCTGACCTGTTGCTGCTGATGTGGAGCAGTGGTTCTACAAGGACCCCCAAATTAATTATGTATTTGGCCACGGACCCCTGTCTGAAAATATTGAGTGCCAGGTACCCAATACAAGATTTGTGTTCAAGATTTTTTTTTTTTTTGCAGATCTACACACTCACAATGAACTTGTAGATCAGCTATTTTCAAATAGCCAATATAGGATTAAAGCAGTTTTTGATGGTTTATTAACTAAAGTTGCTGAGGAACCGCTAAAACCTCCTCAAGGACCCCTGGGGGTCCCCAGACCCCATTTTGAAAACCACTGATATATATACATATGTATGTAGGGTCTGTACGAGTTGTCATATATCTAATTCAAGGACAGTTCAAGCACCCTGATGGTACAAAGACAATCTTTCCAGAATCATCTTTATTTATTATTTTCCAGCATCTCCAGCATCTCAATGCATCACCAAAACACAATCCCCAATACCTTTGCTTAGATATTATTATGCATTTGCTGTGTTTTGAGAGACAGTGTCCTGGAGGGAATCATTACACAGTTGAATCAAGAGTCAAGCATTTACCAGCACTCGGTCGGAAACTCTAAGCTCATTCCTGACCGTAACCATCATTTTGACATTTTGTATTTGTTATTATTTGAAAATGTTGAATCTTTTGTGTCTGTCACAGGTTGCTTTTAACTTTAAAAGTATAACATGCATGAAATTACTTGCAGTATACTTACTTATTTTCAGTATATTAATACACAGGGTTTAGCTTGCAGGGATTGAGCCATTATCTCGACTGACATGTTTATCCCAGCCTGATCTCCAGAGATCTCCGTAACATTGCACGGATCCAGTGCACTTCATTCCGTGGATAGTCGCCTAGAAACCCCGAAATTGCGTGCATATGTACGGCGAGTCCCACGGTGGGCGTAACCAGTCGCAAGCAGTCCCCACAACAAAATGTACGATTCTGTGCCTATCGGTACATAACTCAAACGGCGCTGAGTAGGCACAGGCGAACGTCACACCGTTCAGGACGGCAACTCGGTCGCCTTAGCTCCCTCGGTGGTCCTTCACGGGGTGACAGTTCGCCTGTGACTGCGCGCCTCCGTCATGGTTTAGTCACAATGGGGGAGATGCGAGGCGGCTATGCACGGAATTTCGAGTTTTTCCGTGTCTATTCACGGAATTTCAAAAACTTCAAAAACGTTCAAAGAGAACGTTTCCTCTGGAGATCGGGTTGGTTTATCCATAAAATGTATAATACGGCTTTGTTTAATTCATGTCTCTAGCTCTGTCTCCCATCTCCCATCCCCTCAATCTCCACCGGATTTCTTTTGAATAAATAGATTTATAATGTTTACTGAAATATATGCCTTAAGACTTAAGTACTGGTACTCATGGTTGAACAATTAACCTGTAAATGAGCATTTCCCTTAAAAGTGCTTTGTTATTTACATACGTTTTTAATAAATAAAGATATTTATGCGTCTCAAATATGCCACTGTTTATCAAATCAAAGAGCGTTCCTTGCACATGATCTCAAGGTATATTTCCTTAACTTATCAAGAAGAAAAAAAGAACCCAATAACTAACATTCCTAAATGACTATAGAAGAGTAATGGTACCTACATTTTTACTCCACCTCTGCAAGCAGAGTAGTCATGAAGAATCTTAAGTGTCATTGAGTTATGACCAGTGAGTCACGGCTGTGTCATTTCTTTCACCAGAGTACAAGTGTATTGTTGTGCTATACATCATGTTACAGAAGACACTTTGTTTATGCCTTTTGTCCAGCATGCCGTAGGCCTATAAGGTCCAAGGCGTGCCTGTGTACCTAGGTACCTTTTAACAGCACATCTATCAGGAGAGTGACAACAGAGTGACAAGAGAGAGAGAGCGATGTCCTTGTGCTGATTAGATGACAGCTCAGCCACATTCTTAGCATGGAATGTGGTGTTACATCCTGTGGTAAAAACATGAACGAGAAGGCACACAGAGGTTTGTGCGTGTGTGCGTGTGTGTGCGCTATCAATGTTGGTGATTGTGGTTGTATGTGCGTTGTACCGTATGTGTGGAATTGTATTCAAGTCTGATTTTGGGTAGGTTTGACCATCTCATCTGTGCATGTAGTGGGTCAGTGTGTGTGTTTGTGTGTGCATGCATGCGTTGTCATGTGTGTTTCGTGCACGTGGCTGTGAGCTAATAGAGTTGCTAGTCTTATCTTGCTCTCCCCAGTATAGTTGAACTCACAAAACAGCAGGTGGAACTCAGCTCTGTAGCCCCGTCCCCAGGGGACCAGCAGTGCTGCAACTTCACTGACACAGCTGTGGGTGTCACTCCCACTCAAAAACACATGGAGGAACACACACACACATACACACAAACCAGCACACCCAGCTGTAATAATTAAATGTCAGATGCTATCTGGATTTAAATACACCACCTACATGCCCTGATCCTGATTCATATCAATGCTAGGAGACATGAGCGTAGATGATATGGGTGAGAATGAAAACACAGCGACATAGGCCTACTGTACAAGCATGGGATTGGATGCTACTGTCTGCTTGTCTAACACCTTCTATGCTCGCTTTGAGGCCTCCAACTCCTCTCCCTCCACCAGGCTCACCCTTCCACCAGGTGAGCTACTCCCCAGTGTGACGGCTGAGGATGTGAGAAGGTCCCTGCGGGGAGTCAAGCCCCACAAGACTGCCAGGCCGGATAACATTTCAGGCAGGGTTCTCAGGGACTGTGCTTATCAGCTGTCTGAGGTGCTGACGGACATTTTTTAACACCTCCTTGTCCATGGCTGCAGTGTCTACATGCCTCAAAACTGCCACCATCATCCCTGTCCCTAAGTCCTCAACAGTGTCATGCCTGAATGACTACTGTCCAATAGCACTGACTCCGATAGTCATGAAGTGCTTTGAAGCGGCTGGTCATGGCTCTCATAAAGGCCAGCCTTGATGACAACGTGGATCTGTTGGGAGTGCACATTGCCAACGATTTGACCTGGAGACACAACTCAGCCTCCTTAATAAAGAAGGCTCACCAGTGGCAGTAAGTGTACTTGCTGAGGAGACTAATGCGGGCGAAGCTGGGTACCCCCTGTCCTTACTTCCTTCTACAGGTGTGCGATGGACAGCATCCTCACATCTTGCATCACAGTGTGGCATGGACACTGCTCTGCTGCAGATAGGAAGGCTTTGCAGCGGGTGGTGAAGTCTGCTCGGAAAATCACTGGAAGCTGCCTACAATACCTGCCATCAGTGACATCTACTGTACACCAGCAGGTGCAGGAAAAAGGCTACCAACATCATGAACGATGCCACCCACCCAGCACACGGTCTGTTTCACCCCCTCCCTTCGGGCAGGAGGCTGCATAGTATTAAGGCCAGCACCACCAGAACTGTGATCATTGCACTAGTGATCTGTAAGATTACTCATGAACTCTGCACTATGAACTGAACAGTGGCACATGAACTGTTTTTTTTATGTTGCTGTTTTTTTTAATACTGTTGTTGCTATTGCATTGTTTTAGTGGGCAAGTGCAAAATACTTTATTTGCACTATAGGTGTTATTAGAAGTTTTTATGTAGTGTTTATTATACAGTGTCCCACTGTCATCACATGTCTTTCCATGGAGCGATGTTTTTGGAATGATGGGTCAAAGTTCTAATTAAACCAGTCAATGTTTTTTAGTTGT
This sequence comes from Gymnoscopelus braueri, assembly GCF_963280865.1. Classification (NCBI taxonomy): domain Eukaryota; kingdom Metazoa; phylum Chordata; class Actinopteri; order Myctophiformes; family Myctophidae; genus Gymnoscopelus; species Gymnoscopelus braueri. Next base: position 30,453,877 of record NC_137617.1, on the reverse strand, counting down.
TTGTTTTTGCTTTTTCATTTTTGTTTTATTTCGATAGCTACAGTGAGACAAAGGCAGACCGAAATCAGGGGAATAACACACAGCAAACAGTCCAGCCGGGCCGGCCAGGAGTTGAACCATGGGACAAGCTGAAGAAAGCATTTTGTGCACATATGGTATGCGACCTAACCAGTGGCAGAATACAGAGAGTAGTCTCCAATGATTAGAATCTGAACTTGGTCTTTGCTGACCATTGTCAGTTAAATGAGTTGAGTCACTGGTAACCCTAATGCATGGTGGCGTCACAATTGGCACACAACATGCAATATATCAAAATTGAATGGGCGGTTTGCCATGAAACCTGAGTGCACTTGCTGATCATGGTGAATGAACCCTATAACCATTTGAGGGACTCCCATGCGCCACACTCTAGCTAGCGCCACACTCAGACCAAATTGTCATCATTGCGCACAAGATATCTCAAACTAATAGGCAGATTGCAGGATGAACCAAAATGATTTTGTTCACCCTATGGCCTTTCCTCCAGCGCCTCCTTGAATATTCAATATATGCCCCCAATTCTCCCACAATTCTTCTAACGTTTCCTTTGCTTTAGCCCCATTAATGACAATGTTAGTCGACTGAAACCACTTTAGGCAGGTTGGGTGTAAGGAGCTGCACAGCCTCTAGGGCCTGCTAGTGGAGCTTTTAGACTATTAGTCATGTTACCCTCTTAATCAGCTATCGTCAGCGAGAAACACTGTCATGTGACGAGGTATAAATGAGGCTTTAGAGAGCACAGAGGTTTTCTCAAATTAGAGGATGTTTGTCTTCATTTGTACTTTGCTCCCTATGTAACACCGTATGTTTCTACTGCTATCTGTGTTTTGACTCAGAAACACAAACCGACACACCTATTTTTGTGCGTGTCTGTGTATTTCACACACACACACACACACACACACACACACACACACACACACACGTTTGTATTTCTATACTTGTGAGGACAGCAACATTTTAGGACAAGTGATTTTATGAATGCCATTTAAAAAACAAAAATTGTGTATGACAACAACAAAGTATAAATCAGGTATAACTCCAACCCTAACCCCTAAACTAGTGGGTTTTCAACCTTTTTGGGGCCAGTGGTCCCCTATCCAATATCCAGGTCCCTTACCCCCCACCCACCCAACTACAATGTAGGCTACATTTATGCTATGAAAATTCAGGTTAGTTTATTATTCTGATGCTTATACAGTATAGTTTAGAAAACATTGCACTGAATACCAGATAACAGCTTTTACATCAAACTGGACTGTTAGAATGTGATTTTTAGCCTACCTCCTGGGGAGGGGGGGGGAAGTATAATTGTATGGTCATAAGTCGTCTTTGGCAGTGTGGGCGTTTGGATGATGTCTCGTCCTTGGCAGTGAATGAGTTAATCACAAACAGCAACAAAAAAGCAATAATTTGGAACAGGTACCAAACGAGAAGCATTCTTTTTTTTTTTACTTTTAAATTTTTATCCCACGATTTTGTAACCCTATTTTTTACACCCAGTGCCAATTGTCTATGTAATCCTGGGCACTACCTTCCCTCTGCCAACCTAGGGAGGCCAGGGCCGAGCTCATGCCTCCTTCAATGCATGAGAGCCAACTGACCTTCTTGTCACCTGACAGGGGGGAGTTTCCCTGGTTGGACGTAGCGCGTGGAAGGAACACGTTATTCCAACCAGTTCCCTTCCCCTCCATCAGGCGTCCCGGCTGGCCAGGGGGAGGCAGTATAGTGACCAGGATTACTGCATGTTTTTGTGAGGGTATCTACCCTAGGAGACACGGAAACTCCACACAGAAAGACCCTTTCGCCAACCCCACCTAGGGTATGGGCACTGATGACGCGGAGGAGAGAACACGCCCCCAGCGCCCACAGCGTCCCCTGCGGGAATCGAACCGAGGAACTTCTAGCTGTGAGGCGACAGCACTACCGACTGTGCCACCGTGCCCCCGACGAGAAGCATTCTTATAATGAACAAAAAAAAGACACAGAACGAGAAAGAACGAGAAGCATTCTTATAATGAACAAAAAAAGAGTTTTCAAAGAAGTACGGCTTAACTCCCAAAAGGTGTGGACTGCAGACTTAAAATATTTCCAAGGCACTCGGTCTTTGATGAAAAAATAAAGGATTTATTTTGAGCAAGGCAACAAATTATGACCAACGCGTATCGACCTAGAGGGTCTTCATCAGGGGGGTCTGTCTCAAATTCATATTAATGGTTCCACTGTCAAATACAGAAGAGCATTATGGACTGTGCTCAAGTGATCTGTGATTTACGAATCTGTGCCAGCGAGGCATTTGCTGTTGCTGTTGGTAGGCATGGCTGCCAGTTCCCACCTAATGTTATGTGGGAGCTCCGACTGCTCCAGACCATACTGAATAACAGCTAGCTTGGATAACGTCTTCAGACTAGGACTTAAGTCTAAGATGTACAGGTAATCATTAAAGAGGAAGATACGATCTCCCACCATGCAGTAGCACTTCCAATACACGTGAGATGCCCCTTTTCCCCTGGTCTCAATCTTCTTCCAGGAGAAGGTCTCTGGATTTAATTTCCACAGATCATTGAAGGTCTGGTAGCCTTGGCCACCAAATATGTACAGCTCTCCATTATAGGTAAAGGCTGAATGACCACAGCGTCCTTCTGGGAGAAGCTGTGCAGAAGGCGTGCTCAGCCAGCAGTTGGTCTCTGTGTCAAACACTGTGATGTTGTTGTAGTACTTCCATTCGTACTGGTCTTTGCCCCCAAAAACAAACATCTTTGTCCCAATGATGGTGGCAGAGTGGCCTGATAAAGGAGGTGGTGGAGTGCCTCTGGTGTTAATTAAAGACCAGACCATTGTGGTGGTGTCCAACTTGTAGAGATCATTGGTGTGTCCAGTCCGCTGGGTGTGTCCTCCAAGTATAAACATGACCTTCCCCAAGACACAGGCTGCATGGTAGATCCTCGCCTCTGGAAAAGTGCCAGAGATCTTGACCTTGAACCATCTGTGGGTGTCGACATCAAATGCATAAAGTAGGTTGCAAAACCCTCCTCCCCAGATGTAGATGATATCTTGTATCAGCACAGCTTCTGTGTGGCCATAGTGCTTGGAGGGAACCTCAAGGAGACATTCTTCTCTACCCGTTGTCACTGGGGGGAGCTTCACCCAGCGTAAAGACACTGAGTTGAAAACGTGCACATCGTCGCCATAACCGTAATGTCCAAAGGCATACACGTTGTGCTCCACTGCAACATACATGGATGCCTTTGGTGCTCCATTCCGTCCATGTACCGTCCATAAAAACATTCCTAACACTGTTAACTAAGTTGGATTTATCTAGTCCTGCTCTGTAAAAGAATGTCCTGATGTGTGCGCCTTGCTGCTTATTGGTCCTGTGGCACAAACGTCACAGAAAGTTTGACAAATCCACAAAGCTGTTGAGTTGGGTTTGCCTGTCAAGGAAGCTGATTACTATTGATGTGCTGGTAATGCAAATTGAATCCCCATGCTACACGGCAGACTGTTCGGTAGTGTTGACGAATAATCTTCAGAGGTCAGAATCTCCGGTAAACGTTTCTAAATGACTTTCGTTCGTGTGACAATGCATTTTAAAGGACAATGTCGTTGCGTGATGATGTCATTACTTAGAATACCCAATGACGTTACTCCAACTGACAGTCGTCGGGAAGATGTCAACAGAACATCAACACGTTGTTAAACACATTTAACAAGTAGGGATGGGACGATAATCGTTATTATCGTTTATACGTAATGAAAAAAATGCTCACAATAATCGTATCGGAGATTTACATTTATCGTGAAATTGCCCTCCATCATACACTAGGATGAATTAGCTTTTGTTGAGCTGCAAATTCAGTACCACTTAAACCCTCTACACTTGATAAAAGCGGACCTGTAAAGAGCGCACTTGGTACGCTCTTACAGTATATCACTCTACACAAATCGATTCGCCAAAAATAGCAGATGTACAAGCTCACAGCGCGTTGCAACGCAACGCATTGTGAGCTTGCAGATCGGCTATTTTTGACGAATGTTCCCCCAAGAATAGGGATGCTGGGGGTTCAAGTGGTTAACAAAAGTGGCATTTTAAGTTTTAAGCATATTTGGATTATCGCGATAATATCATTAATCATAATAATTTTGGCCTAAATAATCGCGAATTGTAATTTTCATATCGTCCCATCCCTAATTACACCGTCAGACCACGCGCGCGCACACACACACACCCTCAGACCGCGCGCGCACACACACACACACACCCTCAGACCACGCGCGCACACACACGCACACACGCGCACGCACGCACGCACGCACGCACGCACGCACGCACGCACGCACGCACGCACGCACGCACACACACACACACACACACACACACACACACACACACACACACACACACACACACACACACACACACACACACACACACACACACACACACACACACACACACACACACACACACACACACACACACACACACACTCTTTTGCCTTTGGAACCCTCCAGAGACAGAATAAAAATGACGGAGAAATTCCTCTCGTTCCAGAGACTACGGAGCTACAGGAGGAGGCAGGACCCCTCGGGCTCCATTGAGCTCCTTTCCCTGGACCCGTTACTATGACGCCTGCAGCCGCACACAGCCCTAATAAAGCAGAACCATTAACAAACCAGGGGGGATATTTATGGCACTCCCCTCCAGGTCCACACACTCCTCCTGACTGTGACCCACATTCCTTCCTGCAACTGTGAAATATTCGCTGAGGACAGATTCGACGATAGCATACAAAACAGCCACAGTAACGTCCCCCCCCCCACCACCACCACCACCATCACACTCGCTTTCACCGTAAAGTGTAATCTGTCTTCCATGCGACAGCTCCGAACGGGTGTGTTTTTTCGTTGATACGCATCAACCGGAGCCAATTACAATCTGCGGAAAGGTCACGCAACTCATCAAAGGAATGACAATGGCTTCCGACAGAGGCTGATTCCAATTACGTCCCTGTGTCATTCTGCTGGGATCATTTGATCGCTGGACGGGTGGAGGGGCTTGAGGGCAGAAAGGAAGGTGGGAAGGGAATACAGGGCTTCAAGTTTCTTATCGATTATTTTATCGATTACTTTTTCGATTAATCAAATAATCGAGAATCGAAATTTAAACAAAATATTTTGTCGTACCACAGTGTAGCACAATAGTGTTGCACAATAGTGCATGCTACACAAAACATCAAAACATTAATTATTATTATAATTTGATTTTATAACCGATTAAATCGATTAGTTTGATTAACTGTTGCACCCCTAGAAGGGAAGCAGACAAGGAGGTGCTGAATGCAATCTGCCATCGGTATGCCTCATACACCGCTGTGGGCACAATGTGTTTTCAAAATGTCAGCTGTGATTTCATCCGGCGTTGCACGGCTCTCCAGCTGGGCACCAGATGCCTTCAGAGAGGAGCAGGCCACTGGCCCTCAGGCCATGTACAGCCAAACATTGATCTCTCCTCTGTCTTCAAACATATACAATAGCACATGCACAGAAACACAATCACACAGGCACACACACACGCACACAGTCCAAAGCACAAAGATACTCACATAAACACTCCCTCACACAAACACATGCATTGCACACAAACACAAACCACTGGAATGACATGAGACGGCGGTATGAGTGCAGATATAGACAGGAATGACTGACACCGTTTTGCAATTCAGCACAAACAGAGGACCAACAGCAGTGAGCATCACACAAGAATGCAATATGGTCTTAAAGGGGTAGTTCACCCCCAAAATGACTTTTTTTCTATGGATTACTCACCCCATGGAGCCTTGAATTCATGGATATTTTTTTGTTTTTGTCGCATTCCTTCTTCTATTATTTGATTATAATAAATTTTGCCCCATTGATTCCGGTAGGAGACACAAATGCATTTGTGTCTCCTACCGGAATCAATGGGGACAAATTTATTATAATCAAATTATTGGCTTAGGAATGTGACAAAAACTAAAAAAAATCTATGAATTCAAGGCTCCATGGGGTGAGTAATCCATAGAAAAAAAATTATTTTGGGGGTGAACTACCCCTTTAAGGGGATGTCTTTGAAGCCTAACGCACCATGGCAGGTCTGTTTCGCCGCATGTACTGGAGAGCGCACCTGCTATGTTATTAATGAACATATGCTGCTCTGACTGCTGAAACACATAAGGGGAGATAAGCTACAGGAGGATGGATTCAGAAACAACAATTGAACAATTGTGAAACAAAATTAAATATCTTCCAAAATACCTTTTAAAAGGAGTAAGGCACAATATTAAGACAATATTGGTACTTGGCAATTGCATAGGCAATTTAATCCTCTATATTTTGGAGAGCTAAGAGTTAAGAACATATCTTCATATTGCAAAATAACCATTATCACAACATCCACAATGTCTGTCCTTGCAATGCTAAGGAATGTGTTACTCGATCACATCACCGACTAGTATCAGTTGATTTTTATTCACACAAGAAAAAGTAAACAGGTTTGGGTGTGCAGGTCTCCATCCTTCTCGTCCGAAACGCCAACAACTAATTGCTGTTTACAGCCGTGCGCAAACAACATCGTCTGTCATCTGTGTTTATCAATCTCTCTGGCGGCTGTGTGGGCCTGTGCTGCGGCTCAGAGCTACGCCACAGAAATCCATACTGAGTGACTACTCCAAGCTGAGATGGAAGCGAGCAGGGGAGGGAGGGGTGGATGCGGGAAGGAGGGGAGATCTAATGGTGACTCATCAACAATACTCCCACCTTTAAGCTGCCTGCAAACCCTCCCTGCTCACACTGATGGAGCCTCCACTGAGCGATGATGAGACAGACACACACCCACAGACTTACATAATGTGACAATCCACAATGTATTTTACAATCTTTTCTTTGGGTCTATTTCTATATTCGTGTATATAGAAATACTGCTTTTCGGGACTTCCTTAATGATTGATGATGATGATGATGATGATTTATTAATGATGTATATTTCTTCTTCTTTACATTTACAAACTGAATGTAAATAAACCTAAAAGGCATTAACCCTTGTATCAAAAGCTCAGATAATACATTTCAGAGTTTTAGAAAAAGGTAAAATAAAGGCAGTAATGAGGGTGATGTTTAAACAGAGAGTGCCATAATGCAATACAGATTTAACGAGACAATCTGGTCTATGTGACTCTTCTGGGTCTGGGTCATATATCCTTACCTGTGTCGCATACAGTACTGCATCCATTGACATTATGCTTTGATACAACTGAGTCTGCGGAACAGAGACATCCCACTCATTCCTATCCTATCTTATCCTACCCTACCTATCCACTCCTGTGCAGTCTTGTCCTATGCAATCCCAATACACTACCTTATGTGATCTGAGTCTTCCCTTCTCACCCCATGTTATCCTGAAGTAACTTATCTTTTCCATCTTACTCCAATCCTTTTCTATCTTTCCTATCCAGAGACATCCATTTATTTATTCAGTAATGTGTTCACCAGTTAATGTGGTGTTCTCCTGGGATCCGTACCCACATAGACAATTTATTGTCGGAGAAAGCGACTGAGTATAAGATGTGAGGAAAAAGCAGGGTACCAAGACAGAGAAACCCACTTAGCCAGCCAGTAAACTGGGTCAAAGCTTTGTTAAGTATGCCACAATAACTGCAAGTACCCGTCACACATGCATGTGCTTGACAGACAGCACACATCTTAAAATATGAAATTATTTTGTCCATAAAGTCCAGCCCTACTTTAAGTTAGTTGTGGCTTTATATGCATTATGAATCTCAAATCCTGAACTGCACAAAATTAATCTTCTTCATCTTTCCATATATTTCTTCAACAACTCATATTAGAACACTATTTATAATACCCTATCTGCATTGTGGAAACTTTGGACAATTTAAGAAACAAAATCACATGCCTCCTTTCTCTATGTCAAATTAACTTTTGTACCTTTTGATATATTATCTTTTAGTCAGATTTTGTTTCATTTTTAGATATTACAGTAGAGAGATGGGAAACCTATGGCAGAAAGATGGAGAAGGACATGCAATACACGTCCACAGCTGGAATCTAACTGGAGACACCATGAATAGCATAATGTAGTCGATGCACTATCCATCCTTCTACAGGCAAACCCCAACCTGCTATTTGTCTTTATAGGTTATGTGAATAGCCTGATGGTACATAATCCCCCCCCCCCACACACAGGCTAAATGTTAAGATCCCACTCAATCATCACAACCACTAACCTCCCTCTGTCTGTATCTGTTGTGATTGAACAAGATGGGCATTGCTTCACAGAGCTAGCAGCCATGGACACTACAGTACATTAGGAAGACCTTGAAGCTAATGTGAATTGTGATGACATAAACGACACTAAATCAGCACAGCTATCAATAAAGCTGTAGATCTGGCTACGAGCAATACACGCTGTCATTAAACCTCTATGGATGGATACAGGATAAGCTTCCCATATCAACACTCCCGGCAGTTACACACAGATCAATGAACCAGTGATTTATCTAGCTGGGATTTAGAGCACTGACTTACTCTACACACCACGACAAACACTCAGCAAAGCGAGTACACATGTGAGTTGGCTCATTCTCTGGTGTGACATATTTGTCATTCCACAACAGGGAAACTGTGTGTGCACACGCTCGTGCGTGTGGCGTTAACGTGTGTGTGTGTGTGCGTGTGCATGTGTGTGTGTGTGTGTGTGTGTGTGTGTGTGTGTGTGTGTGTGTGTGTGTGTGTGTGTGTGTGTGTGTGTGTGTGTGTGTGTGTGTGTGTGTGTGTGTGTGTGTGTGTGTGAAGGAGCATGTGAAAGAAGAGGACCTTTTTTATGGATGGTGCCTTCACTGGCAAGAACCTAAGTGTTAACCCCTCAAGTTATTCACTAGATTTTCAAGCCCAAGATTAGAATTGATAGAAAGAATTTTATCTCCTGAGAAACAAAGCCTCTCAATGTACGGGACCTGCTACAGAATGTGGATAATACTATCATGGGGATTGGAATTTTTAGCCTTACTAGCGTCAGTGCTCTAGGCATGCCGATTGGTCGTCCGGTCAGTTGGTCCGTTCGTCCAGCACTTTGTTTCCAAACAACAAATCTCAAAAACTACTGGGTGGATCACCATGGAATTTGCTGTATACATTTAAGCTCCATAAAGGATGACCCCTACTGATTTTGATGACCCCATGGACCTAACCATTCGGCTGTCTTTACAAGTAGCAGGGGGACAGATGCAACATGCTCTCCTCTTGCACAGTACATCTTGTCCTTGTGATCCAAGGCTTCTGCCAGCACAAGTTATTTTGTGAAAATCGTTCTTCGTGGCTCAGAAGAACTCCACATCAGATCTAACTGCACCCCTGGTGTGCAATGTCTCATTACAGAGACACCATTTCCTCAGCAATAACTTCTGTGTTTATCATGATACAATCTCAACAACTGTCACTGTGCTGATTTGGAGTTGTTGTGCCAGGTTATTCACAGGAAAACTCGGGAACTTCTTGTTCTTTTAGACATGGAGTCCATGAGCTACAATAACTCTGGGGACCCAGACATTTCACAAACAGAGAGAGAGAGAGGGGGGGGGGGGTCTGCACTGGGTATTTCACAGAGTCTCTACGGTATCTTGGATTACCTGCCTTTAAAAGCACACCTGTTCTCTCCTGGGAGTGTGGCAGAGGGTGTGTCATCAGGTGCGTCATCAGGTGCGTGCTGTAATGCCTGGTTCACACTAGAGGGGTTAGCGGTCTGACCCTTGTGTTAAGTCTGATTTGTACTTCGTTGTATGCATGGTGTCGCATGCCGAAAATAGTCGATCTACAAGCTCACAAAGCATCACGGCGCAACGCATTTTGAGCTTGTAGAGCTTCTATTTAGTAAGAATTAGAGCTCAAGTTGGATGCCTGTCTGTCTACGCACTGCAATGTTCTTGAGGTAGGGGTGGTATAAAGATTCATCACACTCACCTCCTTCACATTCTCCATACAAGTTGCCTTGATGGACTGTGCTGTTTTACAAGCCATTTTTTTTTACTTTTGAGAGCTATACATTATACTGATGATAAAAAAAGGATGAAAGCAAAAGAAGCAGTTCTTTTATCTGCATCTGTAAAAAAGGTGGATGTGGAATAAGGTGATCCTTATCCAAGGCTTATACTGTATGATGACTGTGGTGTAGTCTGTCCCGCTTTCTCTTGCCTGCCGGTTATCTTTAATAGCTATAGCTACGAGCCTCCATAAAGGAGCACAGTCAATTTGCATTTCTACCTTTTACAGAAACACTTAGCGCTCTGCAGCCAGTACCGTCCAATTACGTTATGATGAGGAATTGATGCGCTTCAGGCTGGCGAGCACATTAGCAACAGCACTGTTCTTTACAAGGTGTGGGATAAAGAGATTTGAGGGCTCCTGCCGAGAAGGGAACTTGAATGTTATAATGGCACTTTCAGCATCTGCAAAGAGAGATACAGTAAAGCCGGCTATCACGCACACTAAGGGACTGCACATACAACTCTATAAAGCTTGACAATTGAAATCCCAGCATGGAGAGGATGAAAGAATGCAACCATCCGCCTCAGTTCTCTCAAATAAATGGGAATACAATAACAAAATATACTTGCGAAAGGCATTGGGTCATGCAAGGCATAAAGGCAATAACAGCACTTCAGTGAAAAATGAAACAATTTATTTGTGAGGTCTAAGAAAGAAAAAAAGAAGAAAGCTTTTTATGCAGAGCACGTCACATTAGCAAAGAAATATTCAGACACAATCAGATCCCAATACCCCTGGTTATGGTAAATAAGTCATCCAGATGACCAGTCCATTTACATCACCAGCACAGCAGCCCCCACCTCCTGAACCAATGACTCAACTGTTGCCATGGAATTCCAGCGCGGAAAAACTGAGGCCACGTGGACTCTGGCCTGTTAAAGTGATGTATGTCTGAGGGCCGCTGGGGCCCGCTGAAGGGGTTAATGCCGCAGGGAGCAAGCATACGCCACAGAGCAATAGGAAGAAATGAATGGCCTTCTGCCGGGTCTCCACCCTCCCGAGGCTGCCTCAAACAACACTGTAAAATCCTCAGTGTTCATTTATCCATTTGTAACTCAGAGATTATACAAATGTAACCAAACTGGACACTTACGGATTCATTTGGTTGGTTACATTTGTACAGTACACTCTGAGTAAAATTAACACGGAAGATTTTACAGTTCAGCTCCAACGCGAGATACACTTCCCTCGAGTCCAAGCCTCATCATCACGTCGCTCTCCATCATATCGGAAGATTGCTGTCCCAGAACTAATACTGTTCTCCCTGTACTCTCACTCTCTCTCTCTCTCTCTCTCTCTCTCTCTGCCTGCTGTCTCCCTCCATTATCACACTGGTCCTCCAACATCAAGGGAACAGTATGATGGGGGTGGGAGAGGGTTCTGCCTTTGAAGGGCTCTCCGGTGGATCACATTCAACTGGGATGTGTCTTGTGCATAGAAAGCCTCGAGTGAAAGCTGGACAAAGAGCATCTTCTGTAATGCATAGTGGGAGCCATGTCAAAACCTGACAGCCGGACCTATATCAGGAGGACATGTCTGACTGGTCTATGTGTCATTTTCTCAGTAGAGAAATACGCTATTGTTTAGGTCACTCCCCCCCCCTCCCCCAAGGGTCAGTAACAGTACTACGGTAACAATACAGTAATAGTCCATATAGTAATAGTATAGTATAGTAATAGTCCAATACAGTAATAGTGTATTGTTTTATTGGATCTTGTTTAGTCGATACACTTATTTGTTTTAGCTCGTGCTCATTTGATTCTGCTATTTTGTCTCATCTGTTTAAGAAAGTAGGTAGCTGATATATTGCACTTTTACCTTAGCGCTAGGTATACTCTTGGTTGCTTGTTTGTGCAGGAAATGCACTTAAGACTTCTGGTGATTAGTAGTTTCGTTCCCTACCTATGTTGAATGCACTTATTGTAAGTCGCTTTGGATAAAAGCGTCTGCTAAATGACTGTAATGTAATGTAATGTAATGTCCAAAACTACAGTAACAATACGTTGATTACTGTACAAATTAAACTACAGTAACAATACGATAACAGTTCAAAACTTCAGTAACAACACGGTAACAGTACAAAACTACAGTAACAACACGGTAACAGTACAAAACTACAGTAACAACATGGTAACAGTACAAAACTACAGTAACAATGCAGTAACAGTAATACAGTTGCAATGTAAATTTTGGATCCTCAGGAGAATTTTAATGTGATTTGGGGTGCTCTGTCCTAGTTAATGGTATTATACTGTAATGATACAAGGTGGCATTAATAGCGCTATGTGCCCCTCCCCACATGTCACCAATCCACCCACCCCCACACCCAATGACAGTAAAGGAAACTCTATACTGCAACATTGCCATGTTTGACAAAGGCAAGCCACTTCAGTCAACAAACACTAATTTGAATATAAATGATGTGTGCAGACTGTGCACACACACTATGAGTGGTCAAAAATCATGATGCCTAAAGCATTCTCATACTTCTGTTCTCACTGTGGATGAATAGTACTGGTACTGATTAGGCTGATCCCAGGCTCCCCCAGAGTTAGCGTCAAAGTGTCCTTGAGCAAGACGCTGAACCCCCTAATTGTTCCCGATGAGCAGGTCGGTGCCTTGCATGGTTTCCTCTGCCATTGGTGAAAGAATGTGTGTGTGAATGGGTGAGGTGAATGTAATGCACAATCATTGTAAAGTGCCTTCGATAAAGGTGCTATATAAATGCACCATTTACGCACGCACACACGTACACAAATTAAGTCAGTGATGATGAGCTGAGCTTCAATATGGTTTAAGTACAGCTTTTTTCACTATGTTTTAATGTTTTTAAAATAAAAATAATAATAAAACAGGAACGGTTGTGGACAAACAATGTTTCCAACCTACAGCAATGATATTTTGCCCCCCCCCTCCTTCTCTGTTTTAGAGCCTGCCCTCTTCACCCCTGCCCCCCATCTCACACCACAGCTGGCGAGATGACGGCAGGGACACCTGAGCTCAGAGGGTTTGACTTGCCATTAAAGTTTAACGGGCAGACAGGCAGACATGGTGGCAGCAGTGACAGCTACAGTAGAAGGTAGGTGACAGGGATGATCTGTGGCCACGCCCCCTCTGACAGCAGGGACAGGCACAGTGGTGGAGACCGGGTGGGTGTGAGGGGGTGAAGGGTGTTGTGGTCACAGGGAGTTGAGTTCACAGGGATCAAATGACAGTGAGCACGTTAAGAACACAGGCTAGGTCCTCATCATAATGGTAAGGAAACTTTGGGGAACTAATTGAAAAACCCAAATACCCCTCCCCGCCAACCCACCTCAAGTATCAAGTAAGAATTTAATTGCCACCATGTGGCCATTTTCCTTGAGAAACATTCATATTTGTATTTCTCAAGGTCAGGGAATAGTGAAATTCATCTACCTAAAATGTGCAGTTTCACAAAACAACCATTTTACGACCCGATTATCAAGACTGCTGATTCCCACCACCCCAATGCAGCTGGACTATCTATCTCTCTGTCCCTCTGAGAAGCGAGTCTGAGCCAGTGTCCCTACACAGTGGAGAGCCAACACTGAGGGTAAAAAATGTGTCTGTCGACAGATGTGTGGACAGAAGAAACAAGAAAGCAAGTGGAAGTGAAAAATAGTTCCTATAAGAATGGTTCATCCTGAGAGACCTGGCTCACCCTGCTAATGTGAAAATAATGAGCGAGGCCTCACTACTCCATCAACCTCATTCACATTTTCAGACATTCTTCACAGACGTTTTGCTGTTTGTGGGGAGCGCAGCCGAGTGGAAGGTTTTAACAGCGTAGATTCCAGGAACTATTGCCTCCTTACAACACAGGAATTGAAACAGTTAAATCAGTAGGTCTGTCCACCATAGCAGCGCTCCATCGAGGCTTTGAAATGTTTACTCATAGATGCCTCTAATCACCTCTCATTAGCGCTGAGCGTTCCCATTTGCATTAAGTCACAGCCAGGATGTTGACAAGATTTCAGTGGGACCTCCTCATTTGGCGGAGTTAGGGAGCAGTCAGGGCTCAGCTGCACCAGAGAGGACAGTTCTGAAACAGACGTCAGCATGGCCACGGTGCGATGCAGTCAACTGAGTGTGATTCACAATTACAGTCCATTACAGTGGCGCAAGCACCGCGGGAGCCTCTGGGAGCGTTTTTCCGCCCACTGATGTCATTTCCTGTCCTGTTCGGCCCCTGTGGCGGAATGCGTGTTGACAAAATACTCAGGTTTCGATTGGGCGGGTGGGGGATGCCATGAGGGCATCATGAGTGTGTTTTAATGGTGTTCAGGGAGTTTGCTCAATGTTTTCACACGAGGTGTGATCCTGTTACTGTCGATCTAATGTTCCCAGCCCTTCTCACTAGCTTATGTGTGCATGGTGGAGAACACAGGATAGGTGGAGTGCGCATGTGATACCACTGGCAGGCCTGGTAATGCATCACCTAAACCCAGTGAAAATGGTTGCCCTGAGGGCAAAATTGTTCATGTCACATTTTGTTTTGTAATTTCAAGTGAATTAAATTATAGCTAAATTAAACTACTACGTCTTTGTTTGGGGAACCCCTGGAATGCCTTCAAGGATCACTGGGGGTCCTCAAACCATTGTCCTAGGATATTCTTACGGTAGGCCTATAGCCAAATTCACATGAGATCAATCTTTCTCACCATCAGTCAACATCAGTCACAACATTAATTTGTGCATGTTGTAATGTGTTGTTGTTATATTGTAAATAGAATATCTTGAGTAATAGCCAGATTGTCATAAGATTTACTGTGCACATTACCAAGATGAAGAAACCTATTCATTTAGATGACCCCATGATCTTTCATATTGCCACCATCAGACCACAATTTCCAATGTGCTTTTTAGCTTGCTTGGTCTGCACTCTATTGACAGCATTCTTGTTTGCTTTTGTTTTTATTTTTCACATTGCCCCACCTTCCCTTGTACATTCATGCAGGATAGGTGGAGTGCCAGCAAAGAGTTGGTAATGTCTGTACAACCCAGTGACTGGTTAGCTCAGTGATGGAATGGGTGTGTGCACTATTATGACCATCTGCATTTGCTAAGAGAAATAAAAAAATAAACTATGTACAGCTGCAGCATCCTGGCAAGCGTGCTCTTGTCTTATGTCTGTAACAGCTTAAGATAAGCCAAATCCTATGGAGGAAAAGATTTGAGTTGTGCTTTCAAGTCCACTCTGTTAACGGCATAATAATAAACATTCACAGTTAAATTAACACAGATTATTTGACAGTGATGTCCCAGTGATAAATGTTTTATTCAAATGGCTGTCCAATGGCCTAAATGCCTATCAAACTGGGGGCCCTTGAAATTAAACAGTTTTGAGAATCATTGGCCTACTCCATTGTGCTCCATCTGTTGATGTAGCATCCTGTTGCTGGGTTACAAAGCGTGCAAAGTAGCCTTAACTCAGCACTGAAGACAATGCTATCATCTGGTGTTGGGGAGTGTCTGTCTATACAGTCCCATTTGTCACTCCGCAACAAATCCACAACAGCATGTTCCAGCGTCACACTCCAGTGAGCCCAGTAACGCTCCGCTGCCCCAGACATCTCCCTCAACAGCTCCCAAATAAATACAAATAAATAAATAAATAAAATACAGTGAAAATCCTAAGACAGGGGCACAGAAGCTGTCTGGGGACGATTTTTCACTCCGCCTTTAGATTCGCTCCCAATTTTACTGCGACCAAAGCAGGGTCACAAAAGATGACCCCGTTTAAGCAATTCAATTGGAAGTGTGTGCTCCAGTTGTGTGAGCATCCCCGCCCCGTGGCACACGGAGAACACAAACACACACACCCCAGTCACTGTGCAAAAAAAAGGAAGGGCTGTTTTTTTCTTTCCAGGAGAGGCAGGTAGCAGCAGCCATACTATCTCGCCATGTACTTATGCTTGTTTTATACTCGTCGTATGATAGTGCCGCTTGCTGAAAATAGCAGATCTACAAGCTCACAACGTATTGCATCCCAACGTGTTGTGAGCTTGTAGAACTGCTATTTACGGCATGTGACAGACACGTCATACAACGAAGCATAAATCAGGCTTCAATCCCTTGCACAGCATAGCTGTCACGGTGCTATTTGAGAGTGTAGCATCATGCTGCTGGGAAACACATAACACAGGCCAACAGATATACCACGTTGGTGGGGGGCTGATTGATTGACGGGTCCACTCCAAATACAGAGAGTGGTGAGGTAAGGAGAGAGAGAGGAAGGGAGAGAGAGAGGGGAGAAAGAGAGAGGGGAGAGAGAGAGAGAGAGAGAGAGAGAGAGAGAGAGAGAGAGAGAGAGAGAGAGAGAGAGAGAGAGACACAGACAGACAGACAGACAGACAGACAGACAGACAGACAGACAGACAGACAGACAGACAGACAGACAGACAGACAGACAGACAGACAGACAGACAGAGAACAGGAGGAATATGAATGAGAATAAATGAGTGTGTGGAGGGATATCCGAGGGGAAATTAGGAGAAATTGAGACGGATGGTGAGCAGAAGTGCCAAATATATGTTTAATGTCCCTGTGTGGAGCATAGACTGTAAAAAAGAATAGACAAAGCCACACCATTGGATTCCACAGACCGTAAATGAAGCCGATTGTTCAGGAATTTCAAATCTGTCATCTCTCTATATCGCGTCATAACCTGCGCAATGCAACCAGACCAATATTGGTAGGGTAGCTTGTCAATCAAGAGCGGGGCCGGGGAATGAATGCTATTGGTTGTGTAGCTTGTCCATCAAATCATCCCGCCCCTCTTAGAGCATACCCTACTTTATAGATTTTTTTAAAATAAATGTGACCATAATTGACCAAAACGCATATCATGATGATTGAAAGAAGACTTTAAACTAGCGACTGACTGGAAGCATATACCTCGCCACATTTGGAATGTTCCCCGACAAACAATGTCTATTAAGGTAAGAAAATCAAGTCTAAAGTTCGTCAAAAACCCACCCACTTGCATTGTGAGAAATTCTTTCTGACACCAGCAGGGGTAAAACAGCGAAACTACAGGCCAGTCATCATGAACTGTCACTTGAACTCACTTCCTATATAGACTCAATTTACAACTCTCAAGCTGGCCCCTTGGTGTGGAGTTGACAAAGTAGAGGAGAAGTGTGAATTATATATGCAAAGATTTGAGGTTATGTTGGATATTAGTACACAGCAAAAGCCAGTGTTAATTTAAGTCTTGAGTATACATTTTCCAAAATGTTTGATGTTCTACACTCTCAAGAGTTAAATTAACACTCTGCTTTTTACAGTGCCTCCCCAGCATGTTCCTAGCACCTTACATGTTCTCCTAATTACAGCGGTGCAGGCAGACTGGCCGAGGCTCTAATTGCTCCCGGGAATCTACCATTGACACACTATCACCGTGATTAACGACGAAGGCCCCCCGTTGCGAAATGAACACGAGCCCATAGTGCACCCGTGCGCGCCCATGCATGGCCGTTCACCATCCACACAGCACGACAATAATGGAAATAATGGTGACGGTAGTGATTGCACTTTTGTCTCGCACACACCCTGCTCTCAGCACCACCGTCCAGAGAGAGACGCACGCAGCACTTCACACTATAAACGGAACGTCACCCATGTCGGCTCTTGTTAGCTGTGTCACTTTGTCCAGCCATTCAGTGCTGAACACTGTGTGGTGGTGAGCTGAGCAGTGCCCTGCAGGCTGAGCTAATAACACTAATATAAATGATTATTTCATGTAACATACTAGGCCTGTCCCCGACTAAGGATTTGTTTAGTCGAATCTAATTGGCGACTAATTGCCAATAGTCGACTGTCTGGCAGTCGACTAATATATAAAAAAAAAAGAAAACGTTTATTTTTATTTTTTTATGGCTAAAATACATTTTATTTCAAAGGGCCAAGTCTACACAGTTTGTTTTGTGTCTCCAGCAGAGTTTCTAGTGTCTCTATCTCTCTCTGCGCTCCAACACAAACAATACCAATACAAAGACGAGGAATAAGAAGAATAAAGTGGAAGTTACGTGTGGTTGCAGGTGTAGACTTGGCCAAAAAACTATTAAAAACCTTTTTGGCCCTTAAAAAAAAAAACGTTTTTGACTAGATTCGACTAAGAGACACGCAGTCGACTCGGACCCCCCGCGACTAACCAGTCGACCAGTCGACTTAGTCGAGGTCAGGCCTATAACATACATATTCATTCAAACTGTAACACCCCAAAGTGCCAGTGAATACTAATTCATATATTCTAAATAAGTGATTCTCAACCTTTCTCTATTGGAATCCCAGTTTGATATTTATTAGGCCATGGAACCCCATTTGATACGATTTTTAACTCTGGGACCCCAATCTATTACACACTGTAAAATCCTTGCGATAATTTAACACATTTATGAGTGTACAAATGTAACCAAATGAAACCATTTGGTTTTATTTGCACTACACTCTCGGAGTTACAGACCCATCAGGGTCCATTCGGTTCTTAGCCATCAAGCATTTAGCTGGGGTCCGCATGGAACTCCCTGAAGGACCCTATGGGGGTCCCCGGACCACACGTTGAGAACCAGTGTTCTAAATAAGGGGCAATCCATTCTCAAATGCCGGGGATGTTAGTAGAATTAAAACACATACACTACAGTACATGGGCGGGCATATAAATACGTGCAACATGTTTGACAAATGAGCTTCATTATCTTTCCACTGAATGGCCCAGCAGTCAAGGAGGATGAAAAACAGATTACCATAAATTATGCTCAGCCCTATGGGTCCATTTGTTTTCATCTAAAAAACACACACAAGCAAGAAGCTCTTTATTAGTACAAAAACAGTTGAGGAGAAGGCTTACAGAACAAAGTGCTCATATTCCACAGCCTTGGTTGTCAAGACAAGTGTACGTCAGGATGTGGCAGGATGTGGCATCGTTGACCATGAGGTGTCCAGGCAGTAGTGGGATGATGGCAGATCAAAGATTCATGGGAATACCAGACTGGTTCCTCTGAACTACTCTACACCCTTCCTGACACAGACACGCATCCTGTCTACACAATCAAATAAAGTGATTTTCTTTGGTTAAAATAAGTGTTAAATAACTCCATATTCTGATAGTACTCATTGATATGGAGTGTTTGTTCAGTAACAGGAGTCTCCCGTGTCTCTCCAGCTCTTTATTAAACAGAAAATGCATTTTCAGGTCGGGATACCAATTTTATCCGATCAGGATAGAGAACTCAGTCAGAATACAGATTAAACAAGTGAAATTGGAAGTGATGACACAAAGAAATAAAGCAGACAACATTTGAACAACATAAAAAGGAAGCTGATAAATGGGTACTCTCTCATGATTGGCTGAAAGTTTGTCAACTACCTGAAAAAAAAAATTCTGTTCATTAAAGAGCTGAAGAGACTGGGAGACCTCTGTTACTGAACAAACACTCTATAGCAATGATTACCATCAGAGTATAGTGACTTAACCGTTTTTGTTTTAACCACTTACCCTGTTTTAATCACTTACCCTACCTTTAAATGAATACTCCAGAATTCATTGTGTGGGGCTTGTTTAACAGTGTATAGAATCACCACAGAGGAAATGCTGAATTTCCAGTTCTAACGGCTACATGAATGAAAGAAACCCTTGATACAGCATGTTTCCATATTATCCGCTGTTTCTGTCATTGATTCAGGAAACCCTATAGGGTGGCAACACGTGACTGTCATCAGCAGCAGCCATGTGTGCAAGAAATAAACTGATTTTAACAGCTGTGCCAGACAGTACTTGTGCACACTATGTCAGACAGATGTAAAGTCTTTCATTCACTCAGCTACCCTATGTGTAACTTGGTTGGAGGCTGACGTCACACCTTGTCCTGTCATCATTATTGAAACAAAACCATAGGAAGGTTGGACGCCCCAGGTGTTACTCAGGCTTCATGCTGTTGCCTGACTTAACAACCAACCAAAACAATTCATACAGAGTGAGCCTCAGGTTGCTGTTGTCAAGGGCCAGAGAAAAGAAGCAACAGTCTCCGTGTTGGCAAAAAAACGGAAGAACCAGACTGTCACAGATCCGTCCATCAATCAAATGGTGATTCCCTTGTCCATGTGTGGCTGTGCATCAACCCGCCACGGAAGCTGGCAGTGGAAACAATGCTGCGTGAAATAGCTAACAAAAGAATGATGAAGCCATTAATGGCACGCCTGCATTTCTTTCCCTGTGAATAGCCTACAACACGTAATTTACAACCCAGTCTTCCATCACAGAAGCTGAGGGGCTGTCGGTCGATAATGGTTTCAGGACTGAAATGGAATGAGTATGAGCAGGGACAAACAATGCCTCTAGTCTAGGAGCATTGTGGCCTGCAGCCTCAACACTACTGAGTGACAATAGGAGGTAATTTCCCAGTCTACTGTCAGGGATTACAAACCCATTTCCCCAAGCATCCCTGGAAAACATTTTTTTCTCCCTCTCCTTTCAGTCTGTATCTCCTGCTCTACATTCCCCTACTTCCTCTGCTGACCAAGCAGCAGCTCTATGCAGACTCACATCGCTTCATTCCGTTTTCCATGAGGACACATCCTTTCTTCAAAAGAAATGACGGTCAAACAGCCCTCCACTAACATAAACAGCTCCTCGTCCTACAGCTAATGCCTGTACATGCCACGGTCATCGTGAGAGTAAACGCAAAAACTGTCAATGAGAAGATGAACTAAAAATATGTACGACAAAGTATTGACTGAGCCAAAAAAGTATTTGTAGCGTCCCCTTTCCTGACATAACCTCCTGATGGCCACTGACAGACACATTTTCATTCAGTCGCAGTTCATTATGTGCTGATACACAGGATTAAGGTTGTCGAGGGTTTTAGAGGATAGTTTGACTAACTTAACCTCCATTGGCCTGCCCTACAGTATATCCTTATTTTGAGCAGCAATGTTTAGCCATCTAAACGGAAATGTTTTGATAATTAAAAAAGGCCTTTGTGCCAGGGTTTCTCAACCAGTGGGTCGGTACTGTGAAGTGGATCACTAAGACAAAAATGTTATAGTAATATATATTATTATATGACTAAATTGGGTCCTGCGGTTTCATAATCAACACATTGCAGGGCCCAGAGAACAACAGGTGGCCCAGTTGAAAGCAACTGCCCTAGTTTTGTATGCTTTTTCCGTCTAAAGTGAAAATGTGAAAAGTTGAAAAGATATTACGGTAACACTTTACTTAAAGGTCAGGTCTATAATGCATATAAGTGCTAGTCACAATGCATTATAAGCTCAGTGGAACAGCACATTATAACTTGTAACCTTATCTTAGTTATTAAGTGTCTTTGTTTTAAACATGTATAACTGGTGTTATGAAGCAAAAATATAAATATAAAATATGTGTGATCATAATGCATTATAGATCCAACCTTTAAGTAAAGTGTTACCTGGTAGTTATAATGTGCTGTTCCAGTTTATAATGTATTAAGACCAGCACTTATACATCATATTATCATAAGTTATGATACTTAATAAACCTTGTTATGCATAATTATAAACATTTATAACAAGTGTTATAATGCCTTATGTTATAAGTGCATTATAATGCATTATAAATGTGGTTATAACGCATTATAGAGATTATAGAGATTATATAACATATAACACGAAACACATACATAGCCTACATATCTTTATGAGTTTAACAGTTACCTCCTCAGTCCTCGAGGTGTGCAGTGTATAAAACCTTGACAACATGTTGCTTAATTCTGAGTTGTAGGTCCTTCTGTACAATCCAGTTCTTGCCATACTACAGGTTAAAGATCCTTCTTTAACCTTAATGCTCCCCTTCAGGTGATTGAATTGATAATTAAATCTCGTAAATCCATGGGAACTTTCTACAGGTGAAACATACAATTAAAGTTGGGATGGGCTGGTGTGTGTGTGTGTGTGTGTGTGTGTGTGTGTGTGTGTGTGTGTGTGTGTGTGGGTGTGTGTGTGTGTGTGTGTGTGTGTGTGTGTGTGTGTGTGTGTGTGTGTGTGTGTGTGTGTGTGTGGGTGTGTGTGTGTGTGTGTGTGTGTGTGTGTGTGTGTGTGTGTGTGTGTGCGTGCGCATGCACACACTATGTGCGCGTGTACTGTACGTGTGAGCCTTAAGGCAAGGCAGGTGGAGTAGGCTGCCAAGGTTGTGGAAAGACCCCCAATTACATCAATGGCCAGCAGTCAGGAGTAGCGCTGGAGCCTCTGGCCTTCTGCCCTCTAAATATGACTAATTGGCCCTGCTGTTCCACATCTCAACATGCAGTTTAAAACTCATTACCACAACATTATGCCGCACTGGGTTATAGTGCTAATGGACAACAACACACCAGCACCTGCACTTGTATACACACTCAAGACTTAAATGTATTTTACTCTATATTTACTGTATTGTGCACACACAACTATCACACATTTTTGCACACATACACACACACACACACACACACACACACACATGCGTGAATGCACATGATCCCAAATCGTATGCACATACGTATGCTATCTGCATCTGTCAGATACACCAACACCCACACCCACACCCACACCCACACCCACACCCACACACCTACACGCGCATGCACGCAAACAGACTTCAAGGCGTGCCCAGATTCAAAAAGCTCCTAAACCTTTAAAGCTGGGTTATCAGCATCGAGGTTTCGTATTACCCCAGCCAGGTCCACTCTGTTGAGAGTTGGCAACAGTAATACATTTTGTATTGATCACTGACTGGATCGGCTTCTCTCCCAGTGGCCTGAGTGTGAGCAGGCAACCAATATGGGATCATGGCATGACATTAAATCTTCTCATTGTGCCAGCCTCATCAGTTACCATTGTCAGCCAGGGAAAACAAACAAGCCTGCATAATCCGTAACATACAATAAACACATCTAGGCTTCATAAGCCGAGAACTGAAACAAGTTCTTCTGGTCGATAAACCTTCTCGCTTTCTAATTGGGCAGCTCCTGTTTGTACGTTTACTGAGGTGGAACAAACCTGACATAGATTATGTTCTGTTCCAAGATGATGCAATATGCACAAAGGGAAAATCCTGCAGGTCACTAATGTTGACATATGACATTCACTTATTGTTATGAGGTGAAGGGTGTGGTGGACAAACATAGGGAGAGAGACAATAACATACCACCTGACTCCAGTTGGGAATAGCCCTGGAGTTACACACACCTCTTGACCTGTGCTCCTTTGCTGGAGTCTTGTCACAACACTTCAGTTTGACTGAAGGCCTCAAGGAACACACCAATACCTGACATCGACACCTCTCTTCTGACATAAAACCACCACCACCACCACCACCACTGACTCAGCTGTAAAATTCCACTGTCAAGAGACAGGTTTACCCTGCTGGCTGAAAAGAAGGCATGAGGCTTGGTTTATTACACTGTGGGTGCTGAGTGGGGATCTAATTGATTATTGTACTATTGCTGTGGAGCCCCAGGTAAGATGCCAAGCCTGTGAAAGCAAAACAAACATTGCGGTGTTGCAGAACAATGCCTACCATAAGGTGAGATTGCCAATAATTCTCAATTAGGCCAAAATGTACCTTCATTAATCATGGCATGCTGACATCAAACAACAGTCATGTCTGGTTGGTATGCCAACTATTGAAGTAGCTGTTGACTCTGTAACCAAGGTTCTACAACAGCCTATAGCCAGTTTAAATATGGGTGTCTATAGCAATGGGAAGCTTAAGTTAAAGCATTAATAACAACACAACCTATAGCTTGGTTTGTGTGCACTCAGCAATGTAATGACTGCACACTGCAGCCTTTTTCTTATACTTTTCACAATGATCAGGAAGGCTATAACTGGCTGCCCTGTGATGCATTTGATTGGGTTGGTTGGGTGTCACTGCTGTGCTGAATCAATCAATCAATCAATCAATCAATCAATCAATGTTGATCAACTATGACCCAATCACAAGTGCATCTCCAAACCATGGGAAACAACAACAACAACAACAACAACAATAATACTACACGCAGTCCGACATGAATGAATGAGTAGGTTAAATATAGCCTACTGTCTACCTCAATGTTAAATGTATCCATTTGTAACTCTCGATGTATACAAATGTAGCCAAAATGGGCGGGTCTATTTTGGTTACATTTGTACAGCTCGTCTTTAGAGTTAAATCAACACTGAGGATTTTACTGTGTGTACTGATGCCCTGCTGACTAACTACGTATTGGCCATTTGGGTCAATGATGTGCCCCAACATGGTTTACATATCAAGCTCTGATGTGACCAATAGATCACATTTGATAACATTTGATGATATTTGATGATATGTTGCTCTTACCTGCCCACTGTTTGGTTGGCGAGCTGTCGCATTCGATTGAATTGCTTCTTCATCTCGTATTTTTGTTCTGCGTTAACACCGATGGGCAGAGCGACTCCACATTATCTCATTGACAGAAAGTCACGTCTCCACAACAAGAGGTGTGACCGACAAGGAGGTCCACGCTTTACACGTCTATAGGAAACACATGGTCAATAAAGAGACGTGTACATGAGCTGATTTCTATGCATTTTGACGGCCTCTGTCTCTCCTCCACTCCGCTGTTCAGAGATGCTGCTGGACCGATTCCTCCCTGGGCAGTGAGAGTGACAGCTCACGATGATGACACCGTGCGCCGGTGCACTGTGGGAAATGAAGTTCATTCAACCTACTGAGGGCAAAACGTCATACAACAACTTGCGTAACTCTATGGCAAAACGTCATACAACAACTTGTAGTCTACATCTGTGATTACTTCCACCTTCCAGCTGACAACCATTTAACTTGTCTATGGAAATGATAGTTCATGCTCAGAGTTAATAGTAGTACATTAGCTTTTCCCAGACAATCCTACATTTCTACAGTAGCCTACATTAAAAAAAATTAGGCATATTAATGTATCTTTCATCAGCCTTCCTGGCCAGCAGATTGGCTCAACTTTAATTTCAGACGCCTGTTTTTTCAAAAAATAAATTGCACATACTGTAGGCCTACCTGAAATTCTTCATCATTCATCTGCATTAGGTACATTAGGACCAGTGTGCGTCTATTTAAAAAAATACAGTGCTGGCAGCAAGGCTTGTGCAAGGTTTAATTTCTATAAGCAGTGTGTTACTGTAGTTCACTTCAAATATACATGATGAACATTAGGCTATTCAAACCTGGTAAAAGAAAGCTTAACCTAAACATTATGCAGGTAAACAGCACCATCGTGTGGCTAATGGGAGCAGTGTACGAATGCAATAGGAATTTTGTGCAGCCTACCTCTATTTAAAGGGGTCGTTAAAGTGATATTTTCTTAAAAGAAAAACACCCTTTTCCCCTATTTTTCCGTTAAGCTCTGCATTCCGATACTGTCATTACTGTAATGTGATGTTTGGTCAGTAACAGGGCCATGGTCTCCTCTTCTCTCCAGCGCTTTAACGCAATTTTATCCTATCAGGAGACTGGAGAGAGCATCCCACAAATATAATTCTGTTTCAATTTTATAGTGTTCCATTTACCTTTTCCCTTCATTACTTTCGTTTCAATGTCACTATTCCGTTAGTATGACAGTCATGTTTCAGGGCTACTATTCCGTATGAGTGAAATTGGATAAAAAAGGGTAAAGAGCTGGAGAGAGTGGGAGACCCCTGTTACTAAACAAACACTCTGTCTATTGTAATGATTACTATCAGAATATAGAGATAACAATTATTCTAACACACAAATATTACTTACTGCACCTTTAATTAGTGGAATGTTGTTTGTTGGCATATTCTAAAATATAGGCATTCATTTATTTAATGGGAAGTTGTTTCAAACATAAATGTACATTATATTTAGTTGGGTGCAAATGTGCTGATATGCATTTAATTAGTGGAAAGTTGTTTCAAATATAAGTTTACATTATATGTATTTAGTTTTGCTCACAGTCATCCAGCAGATGGCGGTGTTTCATTATCCATTCCATACCATAGCAGGCCTGATGAAAGTAACAATTTGAAAGACAATCTCTCTTTCTTTCTTTCTTTCTTTCTTTTTTTTATGAAAGAAGAAAAACTGTTTTGAGAGATCAGTTGATCTAGGTCTAGGCCTACCCCCCATCGGATGTCCTGCCCCGCCCAGAGCCTTATAGTATCATCTCACCCCAGCGGCATCTGTTAATTTTCTTCATGCATCAACTTTATTACGAACGTTTGTAGGCATTTAGCTATGTCGCATTGGAAAATGCGGGATCGAACAAGGGCATTAAAAGTGAGTTTCTTTCTTTCTTTCTTTTCCCTTTTGACTGATTGATGTAGCCTACTTTATTTAGTAAGACATGAGAACAACAGTACATGGAAGTACAAATTCACAATACAAGGTCTACTAAACTGGAAGACTCATAAAGCACTAAGCTTGTTTAAAATGAGATCCCCATGCACACAAATCATGATGACTTATAATGTTGACCTATCATTCTATGACAGTAGGCCTATTCAATACAGTTGGAATTTCAAAGGAGAAGAAATGGCCAACTTTTGCATTATCCTACTAAACTTGGAACTAACATCATCATTGTTGCTAGAAACGTTTGGTCTAAATAAGTGAATTGTTGGTAACTTCCGTTTCAATGAACTTGTGTATTTTCTTGACTCTATGCATGTTGGGTGTCAAACCTGTTCTGGCACATCCTCTATATATGACATATAGAACGCTGGTTCTCAAAGTTTTCAGTTTCTTAGATCTTGTAATATAGTGGTGGTGTGATGATTCTTTATTTTATTTTATTATTATGCAAATGCTTACTGTAGCACTTTGAGATTTTCACAAATGTAAAGTGCATTATAAATAAAATCCATTATTATTAAGTGGGGTCCGGGGACCCCCAGGGGTCCTTGAGGGGGTCCCAGGTGGTCCACAGCAAAATTAGCCAATATAGTCAAAATCAGTTTAACCACTTTATATGTATATACATTGGCTATTTGCATGATGCCTTGTGAGCTTGAAGATCAGCAATTTTATTGAAAAAAAATGACAATTTTGAAATATTTTGATTGATTGATTGATTATTTTATTAGACAGCAAACAGCACAAGTGCAGTCAAACGTCTAAAAGGATCACACACAAAAGTCCAGTGGACTTGCTTCCATTAGGGTTAACAACTGGGGTTTGCTGATACATAATTTCACGAAACAATACGATACAATATTGGGCTCACAACTTCGATACGATTTCGATACGATACGATACGCACTTTTTTTATTATGAAAATATATGGGGGAGAAAAAAAGCAAATGCAAACAAATAATTCAGTTTTCAGCTACAATAGCCGTTTTTAATCCAAATAGGGCAATAGTGCGACATGACACCTGACCCGAAAGAAACATGTTGTCACCCTTTTCACCTCGGGGCTGTTTGCATGCCTGATTATTATTATTGTAAAAAAAAATAATCAAAATGATTTTTTCCCCCCAAAACTATACATATCGTCACGAAAACGTATCACGATATATCGTGGGACGATATATCGGCACACCCCTATTAACAACACAAATCTTGTACGGGGTCCCTGGCACAAAATATATTCAGATGGGGGGGGGGGGGTACAAATACATATAAATGTGGGTATCTTTGACATGAAAAGTTTGAGAACCGCCATAGAGAGTCTATGGAGAGTTAATTTACAGTACTCTCAGTACATTCACATTTCTTAGTTAATTGAACTCCGAGAGGGTACAATGTAATATATTGTAGCCTACCCTCTCGGAGTTCAATTAACTAAGAAATCGATTTGGTTATATATTGAATATATAACCAAATGGACCTAAGTGTGTCAATTTGTACCATCTCAGAGTTACAAATGGGTAAATTACATTTGTCCCAGCATAAAAATGTTTTCTCCCCACTCACAGAAAGCAGAGCGTTCAGATGATGAGGGTACAGCCCAACCTGGAACCTCTACGGGCAAAGAGGAGGAGAATAAAATCCTTTTTAGGAAGGTAAAATGGGCCATCAAATCCTTTACACCAGTGGTTCTCAAAGTGAGGTCCTTGAGGGGATTTACAGGGGGTCCCCATTAGAATTAGTTAATATAGCATCACATTCATTTTAACCACTTCATTTAACCCTGTATACATCCCAAAAAAAATCTGAACATTTTGTATATTTTTGAAACATTTTAAGAACACAAAACGTAAATGTAATTAGTTAATATAGCATCACAATCATTTTAACCACTTTAACCATATTTTATACTTTGACTGTTCAAAAATAGCAGATCTAAAAGCTGCGCTCGTGGATCTGCTATTTATTATAGAAAAATCTTCACTTTTGGGGGTCCCTGGCACAAAATATTTAGAGATGGGGGTAGGGATGCAAATTATCGATTAATTCATTAATTGATAGTTGATAACATTATCGATCGATTAACCGATAAATCGATCGATCGAATAAAAAAAAAAGTTTTCAAAAATAATGGGCTGTAGTTTTGTTACCTTAATAAACATTGTCATAAATACTATATGCTTCCAGTCGCTAGTTTAAAGTCTTCTTTTCAATCGCCATGATATGCGTTTTGGTAAATTATGGTCGGAAAAAGATGGCGGATTTGAAATGGCTGAAAAATAGGCTTCATTTACGGTCTGTAGAGTCTATGGGCGTAACTTTGTCCATCCTTCTTTGTCCAATGCGTTGCATTTGGTTGTGTTATTGTTTACAACAGCACAATTGTTTACAATAATGTGTTATTGTTTACAATAGCACAGCCACCATGTGTTAAACATTGAAAACACTTGCACTGTAGAATCACAGATAGGCCTTCCTTGGTTATGTTTTGGCTTTTCTTAACATTATTGAAAATGACACTCTTCATCCTCAAAAACTTGTGAGAGTCATAGTGATATAATAAATCTGGTCACATTGTCACATTAAAATGATGACTAGTGCATGAAAGAGGGCTTCTTAGATATCCTATACTGGTTC
Organism: Gymnoscopelus braueri; assembly: GCF_963280865.1. Lineage (NCBI taxonomy): Eukaryota > Metazoa > Chordata > Actinopteri > Myctophiformes > Myctophidae > Gymnoscopelus > Gymnoscopelus braueri. The sequence continues at coordinate 30,424,731 of NC_137617.1, read as the reverse complement.
ATTTAGAAGCTAAATGAACCAGTATAGGATATCTACCCCTCTTTCAAAATTTTAGATTAAATGTAACGATTAACTTCATTATTGTACCTCTCTAAGATTGTCTTCGCATGATTCTTGGTATTACATATTTATATTTTTTGTGTTTCATGCATCGATGGTTCTAGGAAGTGAGTACACTTTATATACTGATATTTTGTGTGTCCTGTACCTACAGTGGATGTGCATGCACTACTGTACAGCTCTTATATATCATCTCTCATCTCCATGCCTGCCATAATTGAGTAACTAGTTTATCAATATCATCATCAGCTCATATTGCAATATTCATTAAATAAACCAACACTGTATAATTTTCAATATTGTATACTTATATATTCTATAGTCTACACAGCTCTTTTCAGGGGTTAGAGTGGGCTAGTAGTCATGCTCTTATTTCTAAAACCTTAAACACTGTCTGTACTACTTTCAGGTCCAAGAAATCCACGAGGGACTGGAGAGTCTTCGAAGGAAAGTCACTGACCTCGAGAACAAACAGGAAACAGTACTGGGTGTAGCACTACCAGAGAATGGTCAGTAATCATGCACTCACATCTGTTGGTCACGACTTGGTGGTTAAATTTGGAGTTGTATCAGGGTACCAGTTAAAGTCTGCAGTAACGTGTACGTGTCGTATATGATGAGGCATAAAACTGCGTTTAGCAGGCTTGTAGTTGTAATGAAATGGAGGAGAAGAAGAGAGACGTCAGGATTCCAAGTTCCATGTTCATTTATTCAGCATTCATTCAAGTACAGCATCATAGAATCCAGGGCAGAGAGCCCTCTCCTGCAGCCCCTCTGGGCACAAGCATCTCAAACAAACATCTTACACAGTTCTTATAGTAGACCATTTACCAAAGATGCCATTCTAAATAGCCATATAAGGTATGTACTAAAGATAAGAGCAACGCAAACATAGGTACACAGGCTCAGCTGTTAGATTGACAGCTGTTGCTGCGTTAGAACTAGCACATTCACTGTGTCTGTTCTACATTATTATTACATTAGAACTAGCACATTCACTGTGTCTGTTCTACATTATTGTCTCCGCCGAAGGTGGAGAATATGTTTTCGCTTTGTGTGAGCAAACATTGTTAGCCAAGCTAACATTGGGCAAGCTCCACATGACACGTGTCAAGTTGTTGACACCAATGCCTCTGATTGGCTAGAGGGACGCGTGACGAAATAAAATTCTATAAATAGGTGTGTCACTTCAAAAAGCAACTACTTTTTGAAGTGAGGTAAAACAGGATCAATCAGACTTGATTGGAACAGTACCTTCAGTAAGTCCAAGTCACCCGTCTGTGCGTGTGTGTTTCCCTCTGAGAACACCTAACATTGGTCAAGCAAAGGCGCAGAAGGCCAAAGCTAAGAAAGCATACTCATCTACAATTGTAACGTAGAAGAGGACTAGAGTTGAAATGATCCCACAACAAAGCCGAACTCTTAATACGTGTCAATATGTTGACATCAATGTCTCTGATTGGCTAGAGGGACGCATGACGAAATACAATCCTATAATAAAAAGGTGTGTCACTTCAAAAAGCCGTTTACGTTTTTGAAGCGAGGTAAGACAGGATCAATCAGTCTTGATTGGAACAGTATCTTCTAGTCCAAATCACCCGTCCGTGCGTGTGTGTGTCCCTTTGAGAACACCTGACATTGGTCAAGCAAAGGCGCAGAAGGCCAAAGCTAAGAAAGCATACTCATCTACAACAGTAACACAGAAGAGGACTAGAGTTGAATTGATCCCACAACAAGACCGAAATCTTAATACGTATTAATATGTTGACACCAATGCCTTTGATTGGCTAGAGGAATGCATGACGAAATACAATTCTATAAATAGGTGTGTCACTTCAAAAAAACGTTTACGTTTTTGAAGCGAGGTAAGACAGGATCAATCAGTCTTGATTGGAACAGTATCTTCTAGTCCAAATCACCCGTCCGTGCGTGTGTGTGTCCCTCTGAGAACACCTAACATTGGTCAAACAAAGGCGCAGAAGGCCAAAGCTGATCAAACACACCAATCAACTGCTGAAACTGTTCAAGACAATGAAGATGAAGAAGACAGACAAGTATTTGAACAAACCAGTCAATTATGACGACTCCCATATGATAGATTGCTTCAATGTAAACAAAGCATTGCTTCAATTAAACAGAGCTAAGAATCATAAAGAAAGAATGAAATTAATCAGAGACAAAAAATCGCTAAATGACAAAAGACGAAGACTAGCCATGAATGCTTACAATATGACACAGCAAAGATTGCTACAATCTCTGGAAGAAAAAGTAGAAGAGTCTGAAGAGAACATCGAAAGGAAAAAAAGGAACTGGTCAGAGTATTTAAATAATGAAAGACAACATCAACAAGCACATAACACGAGTAAGAAGAAACGATACAGATCACAAGAATTAGAAGTTAATGAAGCTGCTCTCGCATTCTTAAAGAAGATGTCCGAAAGTGGACCCAATTATGTCTGTGGTTCCTGTGAACGAATGCTCTACAGAGAATCAGTGGCAGAGTTTAAACCTGGAAATTATACAGGAACGATAGATATTGTAAGTCTCCTAGGCAAAAACCCAACTGCAATCAAGCAAAACAACACTTGGATGTGCCACACGTGTCATCGGGCCATTAAACTTGGGAAACTCCCTACACAGGCTTGGGCTAACAACTTATTACTCGACCCAATACCCAAAATATGATTTTTAAATCATTTTTTTTTAAATAAATATTTCTTTAACATACACCTTTTTATTTAACTACAGTATATATATTTTACTCTACTGTATCTCATTAGTTATTGCTATGATAATATAATTGCTATAGTCTGCTGGCGGAGACTTGTGCTCCGAGGAGCACATTTTCTAGTTATTACTAGGTTACTTTAGTATCATTTCTTAATATGTTTTGAATGGTACTGCACACTGTTCAGATACCACATACGTAGATCAGCTTCTCTGCTGTCCTAACTGCCTGGTGGGAAGTCTGAATTCTTCTCACATCAGGTTACAGATGACAGCATTCTGTGTAGACCTGGGATGGTTTAATTTGTGTGTTCTGACATGATGGTTGCTGAGTACAATACTTTCCCCCCTCCTGATTTAGATATGAAGAAAGAGCTCCAGACTCTACGAGATGAGATCAAAACGATGGCCAGTCAGATCCAAAAGAAACTGAAGAGTGAGGATATCTGCAGACTGTTTCAATTATTTGTATCCAATCACACTGGAATAGATGTTGCACTTCCAGAATAACACATATTTGTGTTATTTTTCAGCCATTGAACCCAAAAAGGGAGCGGATGATGGAACATATGTGTCCATAAACATGAGGATACAGCGAACCCAGGTTGGATCTTTATTCATTTATGTGTTGCATTAAAGTCCTCGAATTCTCTAGCAGCTACCAACAGTGCTGTTTCTCGAAAATACCTAAGGTTGTAGCTTGTATAAAGTTTGTCACAACATGAAATACACATTGATTTCAGCCCATTGTTGATAAATACTACAGCTGCAAATTTAGCATCCATTAGACTGCACGGTGTGTGTGTGTGTGTGTGTGTGTGTGTGTGTGTGTGTGTGTGTGTGTGTGTGTGTGTGTGTGTGTGTGTGTGTGTGTGTGTGTGTGTGTGTGTGTGTGTGTGTGTGTGTGTGTGTGTGTGTGTGTGTGTGTGTGTGTGTGTGAGTGTGTGTGTGTGTGTGTGTGTGTGTGTGTGTGAGAGTGTGTATGTGTGCACGTGCACGCACTCATGTGTGTGTGTGTGTGTGTGTGTGTGTGTGTGTGTGTGTGGTTCAATCAACTAGCCGAAATACTTAACGTGGTCTCCCGTTCTGTCTGTAGCATGGTGTCTTGTCCATGCAGTTTAGGGAGCTGATGGGCCACTGTAACACCATCCAGTCTCAGTACAGAGACCGCAACGTGGAGAGAATACAGAGGCAGCTCAAGATCGGTAAGCGTTTTGTGCAGTCCAGCGGGTCATTTTGTGAATTCAACTGTTTTATTTGACCATGCAACTCCCATTCTTTTCTACTGGGATGTGACTCCGTTCCTTGTTGTGGTTTATGTGGTCCTCATTATATCTCTGATAGCTTGTCTATTAAAATCCAGATCATGGGCCGTGATGATTCTTACAACTTTCTAAAGTCATTATTTACGATCCGAAGCCCTTAACACTAATATTAATCTCCCCCCTCAGCTGGTAACAATGTAACCGATGAGGAGCTGGATGCCATGTTGGAAACTGGACAAACAGATGTTCTTACACAGGATGTGAGTGTTTTTCTATCCAAATACAGGTTATGTGTTAATCTGACAACAATAACTACCTGAGTCACTCTACTAGTAACTACCTGGAGATGTGTTTAAAGTATATCATTACTGTCACTGTTAAAATGATTGACTCCACATATGATATGACTAGAGGTTTGTGACTTACACAAAGGTTTCCACTGTAAATAACCTAAATATTACTTTTTCACCTCTTTGGCTGGCAAAATTGCTAACTCATTCATTCATTCTTGAGTAAATATTAAGAATCGATTATGCAGCAGGTTCCAGCCCCAGTTCATTTAAGCCAGGACCCCAAATTTGGGCCACCACCGGTACCATCTGGGGGGAATAATTCTCATGGTGATTTTTGGAAAGGTATACACGCACCCCTAGTGCTAGAAAATATGTGATGTCTCAGTATTGCATAAGGAAATGTATTATGAAATTCAATACATCAAATTTAATTTAGGTGTGTAAGTAATTTATTTTACCATTACATATTTGCAGCAGCTTTTCACCACCAATTGTTCACATGGCAAAATCGCTAACCCACTGTACCAATGTACTATTTGCAAAAGGTTAATAAAGTATTCAATCAATAAAACAATAATTTAAAAAAACATTCACTTTACCACTTTCCCCTCGTGCCAAACACATTCACGATCCTCTCTATCCCAAACCAGTCAATAATATTATTTTCGTATAGGCTATTGACCCGTCTCATTTTCTGGTAGTGTTATAATACAAGACAGCACACATATAGCTACCACTGGTGCAATGCTATCACATCTTTTCTAACTCAAAGATGGCGTGTAAGATGGCGGCTGGAAAACTAGTTGCGATGATGTGATCTATAAAACATAAAAATAAAGTTTTTGTGTCTATACATGTGTTTTTGGGGTTGCAGATTCCAATAGACATTTTAGTTTTCTTGTCAGAGCACAATTTAGTAGGTGGAGGAAAGCTTATTATAATAGAGTGAATGTCATTGCACAACCAGGGCACAATGGTGACATCACTGCTGTGTAAATTTTTTAGTGGCCAGTGCCTTTTTCCATAAGAGTGGCCCTTACAGAGTATTTGTGCCAAATTTCATGCTCGTATCACAAAGTGAACGATTCTTATGAAATTTACCATTAATCTGCTGTACTATTACAACACTTGGAGGGGAGGTTCATAGTCCAGTGCCCTAATCATGAAAAAAATATTACACCAGTCAGCCTCATGGTGGCGCTATAACAGCCTACTTTACCTTTTAGCCTATAACTCTTGAACCGTAGGTCGTAGAATAAAAATCTCCTTTTCCCTGGATTCCGTGGGTCATGACGCAACTCTCTCGCTTTTCCGCCATTTTCAATTTTTGTTCCATTTCCATTTGCACCTTCTCCTACAGATTTTGTCCAAATCTCACAAAAATTGGTACACATGATCCATGGACCCATGCGATAAACCTACCTAAGCGGAATTCCATATCGTTCGTCCGTAATAGGCTTCCAAAGTTAGTGGGAGGGGCCTATCTGACAAAAAATGCCAAAGATCACTAACAAAAGGTCTAGTCAAACCCAAATTTTAATCACATGTCAAGGGTGGGTTACTCAACAAATCCCCAAAAGCATTTCCACTTTGATCCATAGGGGGCACCACAAATGTGCAGAATGTAACCGTTTGATGCAAAAAACTGATTTTTGGGGGGATGAATCCTCTCAAAATGAAATACAAGTGATCTCAGGAGTGACAGGACAATATTATTGGCCGGTTACATTTTTAGGAGGGGCCTATTTCTTTAGTGGGAGGGGTCTATTTCCTAAAATCAAAACGGCACGTATAACGAACGTGGGATCCAATCGGCACAAAATTCGAATCGCACATCGGGCGGCCTTCACCGGTATTCCTCCTAGCGGATCCCTCGTTCCCGGCGGCCATGACCCGCGAATCACGTCGGCGCAACCAGGCACGCCGATTTATGTGCGCGGCCGTGGGGGCTCAACTCAAACCGCAATAGCCCCGCCCCCCTCAGCCGTGACCTGTTTCTCTGTCTGGGCTATTGTTCTAGGTGTCAACGGCGCATTAACACCTATCTGCGCCCCGCTATAGTAATGGTAATGGTAATGGTACTGTAAGTTTGAGCCTGACTTCTGAGATTCATGAGGGGGCTGACCATGAGCGTGGGGGCGCTGGCCCCGAAGCCCCCCCCCTATCGGCGTCCCTGGTCGCAACCACACTTTGCAATTTCCCAGAATTGCGAATATTCTGGTTAGTGTGGTTGCAGACTAGCCTGGTAAACCCCCCTCCCTCCGGAAATCTCATTTGCATTTGGTTTCAGGAAGGAGGGTCTGGGATTGCTCACAGAGTAAAGCTGCCCGAACTGCTGCGCATTCGAACCAATCAGCGGCTGCTAGGGGCGGGATCATCCAATCACCTGCCTAGTAGCTTGAAAAAATGAAAATCTGTCTGTCATCGATTCTGCGACCGGAGTCTCAGATGCAAGTACGCTGTGAAACAAAATGTGTGTCGCAAGCTTCTTCCATTTGACGGAGTGAGGTTAGTTGCAGACTATAGTAATAGATGAACTTTATTAGTGTGGTTGCCCTAACAGGGTAACCAGACTATAGTACTCTTCCGACTTTATTCTTCTTCTAGATAAACTTTATTTTGCCGCGCTACTCCTCCCACAGTTTATTTTCCCCAATTTCGTGCCATATGTCAAAATGACCGGCTTCACCGGGAATCGTATGCTTGTATTTTTCTAAGGGATTGGTCACATAGTTTAATTGATATTGATTTATTAGTGCATTAAAAAGTCCCCTTCCACTTTAATGGAAAAATGAAAAAACTCCCATTCAAGTATTTTTTTCTCAAAAACCGTAAGGGCTAGAGTTACAAGACTTGAAGGGGAGGTTCATCATTTTGTCAGAAATGATTGAAAAAATAATTACACCAGTCGGCCTCATGGTGGCGCAATAACAGCCCCCTTTACGTTTTGGCCTATAACTCTTGAACCGTAGGTCGTAGAATAAAAATCTATTTTTCCCTGGATTTCCTTGGGTCATGACACAACTCCCCATATAGGCCACGCCCATTTGCGTCAGGATAGATTTTCCGCCATTTTGAATTTTCTTCAAAACACACTTTTAGCTCCTCCTCCCACATATTTTGTCCAAATTTCACAGAAATCGGTACACATGATTTCTGGACCTATGCAATAAACATCTCCAAGCGGAATTTTGATAGTCATTACCGTTCGTCCGTAAATGGCTTCCAAAGTTAGTGGAAGGAGCCTGTTTTACAAAAAAGGCCAAAACTCACGAACGAAACGTCCAGTCAATCCCAAATTTGAATCACATGTCAAGGGTGGTTTACTCAACAAATCTCCAAAAGCATTTCCACTTTGATCGATAGGGGGCGCCACAAATGCGCAAAATGTAACCGTTTGATGCAAAAACATTATTTCGGGGTGGATCAATCCACTCAAAATGAAACGCAAGCGATCTCAGGAGGGATGTGACAATGTAATTGGCGCAGCCTCTGACGGTATTCCTCCCAGCGTATTCAAGCCTTGACGACCATGCAGTCTTATGCAAAGGTTAAAATGTAATTTCCTATAGTCTGTATAGTTTCAATGTACAGATCATTTATTTTTTTATATTGTACTGTTTAGACTAATGCTAGGTTCTTGGTTGACCTATGATCCTATTACTGAGGGACTACACCGTCTCTATGCATTTGATGTATGTTTACCTTGCTTATTGTAAATCGCTCTGGATTAAGAGCGTCTGCTAAATGCATAAATTGTAAATTGTAGGTCTGTTTTGAAAACCATCGATACAGTATGGTACTGCACAGGCTAATGAAACTGCTTTTTTTCACTTTATGGGAGAAAACTGAAGACAAGAGAAAAAAGAGAAGTATGACTAAGTTACAGAAGTGGTAGATTTTATCACCAACTTCATGCCATGAGTGGACTGGAAACAAAAGTTAGCCTGGGAATATTAATTACAGCGGCCCTCATATTTGTAATTAAAGAAATAATGATAATAAGTAGTGAAAGCTCATCTGTCAATCAAATAAATACAAATGCAATAAAATAAATACAAATTAAAGGCCCCCAGCATGATAATCTATAGGGCAAGACCCCTACGGTCTGTTTTACAAACCAGTATTGTACTGCACATGGCTTATGAAACTATCTCATATTTTGACACTACTTGCCTTTTTTTTGTGTTATGGTAGGAAACTGATTACAACAAAAATAAGAGAGAAGTAAGCAGTTACAGAAGTGGTCAATTTCATCATCAACTCTATGTTGAAATTTGTGGACCAGTAGATCATATCTCACACTAGATATACTGTAAATGGTTCTAAATAGCAGTAAAAGTGGTTCTCTGGCTGTGTGTGTGCACACACAAGCGCGTGTCCACTATGCAGAAACAAGAACACACATAGAAGGAGGCATAGCTGGTACAGTACCTAACAAACAAAAGAAAATGGTCAAAATATTCAGATGTATTGAAAAACATACATTCATATTCTTTTTATGATTATTATTGTATGATAAATGGACTGCATTTAAAGTGTTTTTTGTCTGTCTGGCCATTCAAATGTGCTTTATAATGTAACATTATAACTGCAACAACAGCGTTAACATGTGTGGCATGCAGTGTGACCTGGGGGTTACGGGACGTCTGAATAATGGGCTGTCTGAATAATGACATGGCACCGTCAGCACTCGCTATGCAACACTTTTAATAACACACAGCAGCAGAAGTAAAGTGACACATTTATCAGAGATGTGGGTGTGAACTGTGGTTTACAATATAGGACATTATTCGAGTCACGCCCAAAAGTGTGGACTTAGTACTGCAGTAGGTTCTGCTGACAGGCTTTTTAATGGGTTAAACTGTAAAAATGCTTAGGGCTTATCCATGAATCATTATCATTATTTTTTTGTAACTTCTATATAAAGTATGTACTGGACTAGGTCTATATTGTTTAACTTCTCCGTTTTCAAAATGTTGTACTTTTTGTGACATGACATTGCCACGCCCTCTTTTAATCCTATCCTATCCTATCCTATCCTATTATATAGGAAACCTCTGTCAATCAGTCAGTCTGTCTGTTCTGCATGTTTCTCCTCATGATCTGAACTTGCACACAGGCATTGACCACTAGCATATGCAGACAGTGACGTGGCTACTTTCCCCAAATTTAAGCTGTTTATTAACGTCTTTGTGTAAACACCGGAGATTCAGAGGCTATGGGATCTGTTGTCATGGTTACAGCCCCGCAAGCTATGGGATCTCTATCTGCTGCCTACACTTGGCCTTTACACCAGAAAATTACAGGACAGACCGAGGGCCCAGCATCCGGCTTTGAAATCGAGTCTATATAGGAAGTAAAAGTTCATATGAATGGCCTGTACCTGTAGGTTCACTATTTTACCCCTGCTGGTGTCGGAAGAATTAACTCTCAATGCAAGCGGACGGGTTTTTGGCGAACTTTACACTTGATTTTATTACCTTAATAAACACTTTCATAAATACTTTATGCTAGTTTGTTGCTAGTTTAACATCTTCTTTCAATCAACATGATATGCGTTTTGGTAAATTATGGTCCGATTTATACTAAAATTGATGATAAAGTTGGGTATGCTCTAGGAGGGGCGGGATGATTTGATTGACAAGCTACACAACCAATAGCATTCATTCCCCGCCCCCGCTCTTGAGTGACAAGCTACCCAACCAATAGCATTAATTTCCGGTGTCATAGAATATGACGCGATATGACGCGCTATAGAAAGATGGCGGATTTGGAATCGGTGAAAAATAGGCTTCATTTACGGTCTGTAGAAACCAATGGCGTCACACAGTCTTTTTACTGTCTATGGGACAGACAGACGCTGCCTGCAAACTTATAAAGGACTGTTTTATGAGCTGGACGGTGCTTTAGATGTCATCTCCATAGCACTAGCACACAGACTGACAAGTGCAATTTTCGAATCCAGGTTGTGTTCTTAGCACACATAGCTTAGCTGAAATAATGTAAACATCAACTTCTCATGGTTGTGGGTGGCAACAATTCCACGTCGGGTCGTAAATGATCGGGTTGTCACACACACACACCAGACACCACACTCCAACAGGATTAAATCACTGTCCAAAACGTAACTATATTGAGCACACAACCCCTCGCGTAAGAGGACTTCCGTGTTGTGCAATCATTTAGTTTCATACAAATACAAAGTGTATGGAAAATATGAAAGTTGCACGCATGAAATGTAGCTTATTGGATTTCCCATGGCATGCACTATATTTGTGCATACTTTGGAGGCATCTGCACTACTGCTGTGCTAGTAGGAGGCGAACGGGATAAACGAAGTACGGCCTTCTCTAGGGTGGGTGGATAAGTGATCACATACTTGTTTTGTTGCCACTCTTCTTGGTCAAACTGGACTCAAGGCTTGGTAAGCAACAGCATATCCAAGAAACTGTAATTCCTACGTATCAGTGTAGTGTGACCATAGCTCTAGGAATGTCCCCGAAGCAAAAGAAAAGAACCATAAACATGTTACACACAACATCTGATCAGTATGATTTTCTACGCCACCCTATCCAGATCTTGATCGATGCCAAAGCTCCCCGGCAGGCACTGAATGAGATTGAGTCACGACACGACGAGATCCTGAATCTAGAGCGGAGCATGAGGGACCTACACGATATGTTCCAGTACCTAGCTATGCAGGTGGAGGCACAGGTAACGCTCCATCAGAGAAGCTTCTCCTCTCTCCCTTGGCTTTTTGGGGCTTTTCAAAGTTGTCTGATTTGGATTATTCTTTTTTTGTGTTCCCCCTTCACCACTCCCTTCCTTATCGTGCAGGGGGAGAAGGTAAACAACATCGAATGCAACACCATCCAGTCGTCGAACTATGTGCGAAAGGCAACGGGAGACTTAGGAAAAGCTGTTGAATATAAGTAGATGTCATGCACTTGAACCCTAGAAATTGAATGTGAAATTGGATGTTGAAACCAGGCCATTACTCTCTCTCTTTCTACCCTCTTCTTCCTTTTCACACAGAAAATAATTTGGATTGCAGTGTTTGTCGCCATACTCATACTTATTCTAGTCATCTCCTTGGCATCTGCCTTTGGCCGCTGAGCTCCTGCATTGGTTCTAGACCAATCCAGACAAATATAACATCACGAGCTCACGGTCATCTTTCATATACAGCATAGACGATGTACACATGTCCATACCAACAGGGTGTTTCTCCCCACTATCATGCTTTTCACATAGCAGAGTTGCGTTCACCTAACACCCCCAGCCCCATCCCAACGTTGGACCTTTCCCTTTTCTTTAAAGAAGACATGTCCTCTCTTGTTTATTCTCATCTTTTACCTAATAGACATGTGCAAGCACACATTCTCTACCACACTTCCACAGATTGAATGCTGCTGGCTTATGGCCAGTTTATACAGTTTCATGTACTGTATAGTCTACATGTATGGTTGGGACTTCAGTTCCTTCTTTATCTTGTCAAATGGCTTTGTCATAAAGTTCTGTTCCCAAACTCATTTTCTTGAGGTCTTGTCTCATTATTGGCCGTGGTTGAAAAGTAGTAGTAGCCTTGTACTAATCAGGCAACACAGGGACACACACAGGCAACACACAGGAATGACCTGGGTGATTCCGGTGTTAATTCACACAGTGCAGCTCCTCTTATATGATTCGTTGGGGCACACATTCAACACCAGCAAACCTGAGCATGATTATACGTTGGATTTTTTTTGTTCAGGTTTTCAAATTCCTCCACTTGGCAAATTGTTTGCCAATCTTGGAATAAATTCCTTACAAAAACAATTCTGCACAAATGGGTTTGTAAAGGTGTCTACTGTCTTGTAACACGTTTCAAAAAGATTGAAATTCAGCTGACAGCTGCTATAAGTTGGGGTACCTTATACATGAAAAGAATGTCGGGGTTACGACCATTAAAACTGCCTCTAACATCAATGGCAATAACATGATAGGACAGAGTCCGGTCCACAATAAAAGTGAGTGAAATTTTTATCACAAGAGTGGGTGAAAATGTGATCACAAGAAAAGAGGAAATTACCTACCTAGTTTCCATTTTAGAGGCAAATCTTTCCAGTGATAAAATGGCAACTAGAGTAATCAAAAAAGTCAACCAAAGAACACGATTTTTGTACAGGATCTCCTCTCTGGTCAGTAAGAATACTTTGAGGACTCTAACAGGAGCACTCATTCAAGGTTACTTACATTACATTACGGTCATTTAGCAGACGCTTTTATCCAAAGCGACTTACAATAAGTGCATTCAACATAGGAAGGCAAGAAAACTTCTAATCACCGGAAGTCTTAAGTGCATTCTCTTCTAAAACAAGCAACTAAGAGTATACCTAGCCAAAGGTAAAAGTGCAATATATCAGCTACCTACTTTCTTAAACAGATGAGACAAATAGGAAAATCAAACCAATAAGTGTATCAAATAAACAAGATCCAATAAAACAAGAGCTTGTACAAATAATTGACAACAAGTAGGCAAGGCTAAGTGGAAGGGTCAGGGTAGTGTTCCCTGAAGAGGTGGGTTTTCAGCCTGCGGCGAAAGATGGGCAGTGACTCTGCTGTCCTGACATCAGTGGGGAGTTCATTCCACCACTGTGGGGCCAGAACAGAAACAAGTTGAAGTTGAAGTTACTTCGACTATGCATGCACCCCATGGTACTATAACACCACAAAGGCCTTAAAAACAAGGCTCCGGACATCCCAAAACAAACTGGTAAGGCTACTTCTTGGCCTTACATCTACAACTCATTCACTCCCTGCTTGATTGATTGATTGATGTACTTTTATTTAGTAAGACATGAGAACATCAGTACATGGACGTACAAATTCACAATACAAGGTCTACTAAACTGGAAGACTCATTAAGCACTGAGCTTGTTTAAGATGAGAACCCCATGCACACAAATCATGATGACATATAAGAGACAGACAGATATACACACTACTATACAGAATGTCATACAATCAGCTTACAGGTTACTGGTATGAAGAGTGAAAAAAATATGAGGGGGGGGTAGGGGGGGTAGGTTAAGACTTAGACAGGGGCCATTTTCGAATTGCAGCCTCCTGAAGGTGTATCTTTAGGGCAGTTTTGAGTAGGGTTTTACACTCCTTTACTCCTTTTGGTAGGGCATTCCACATTTTTGATGAATAGCATGAGAACGAGTTCATTCCCTAGTTGAGCCAAATCTGGGTTGAACATGATTTGTGGAGCTGCCTCTGGTGTTATGATCATGGACTTCATTAACATTTTGGAAGTATTTTGACAAATACAGGGGGATCCCAATGTTGTGGTGTATCTTGAAGACCAGGCCCATAGCAAGTTGCTGTACTCTGTCCTCAACCCTAAAGGCGGTTACACACCGGCGAATATGCGAATATGCGAATATACGCAAAATTCGGACTCGTTCCGAATAATTAAAAGACGCTTTTTTCGCTCCGCGAAACTGGTGTGGAAGCTTGCATTGACTTTATAAGGTTTTAAAAGAAAACGTATTATTCGCATGAAAAAAATCGCCCCGGTGTGTAAGGACCTTAAGCCATCCAATCCTAGCAAAATGAGCAGGGGTTAGATGGGTTTTGTGATTGAGGCCAAGAAGTAGCCTTACAAGTTTGTTTTGGGATGTTTGGAGCCTTGTTTTTAAGGCCTTGGAGGTGTTGTGATACCATGAAGTGCATGCATAATCATAATGACCTTGAATGAGGGCCCCTGCAAGAATCTTCAGAGTATTCTTACTGACTAGACGATCAATCCTCCACAAATAGCGTGTTGTTTGGTTGACCGTTTTGATCACTTTTTCTGCGTTTTTGTTACCAGAGAGGTTTGCCTCCAAGATGGAGCCCAGGTAGGTAATTTCATCCTTTCTTTTGATGACATCATCACCCACTTTGATCGTGAAACTCTCTGCCTTGCTAAGGTTAGGACTGGACCCAAAGAGGATGGATTCAGTTTTACTCAGGTGTAATGAAAGTTTGTTGTCGGAGAGCCAGATGCAGATCTTGTTGAGTTCAGAGCTGAGAGTTTTCTCAACCTGCAGCCTGTCCCTGTCCGAGACTAGCAGGGCCGAGTCATCTGCCAACAGGAACAGTTTGTAGTCGCAGGCTGAAGACATATCATTCACATATATCAGGAACAGTAAAGGTCCTAGTATACTTCCTTGAGGAACACCACAAGTCACAGGGAGGGGGAGGGGGGACTGGGTGCTGTTTACTTCCACCACTTGCTCCCTCCCTTCCAGGTAGGATCTCAACCAGTTCACTGACGTATCATCAAAACCTATTGCTTTGAGCTTATTGATCATAATTGGGTGATTAACGGTGTCAAAGGCCTTCTGGAGGTCCAGCATGACCATGCCGCAATATTTGCCCTTGTCGACATCTTGTTTGATAGAGTCGTTCAAAGCCTAGCTTACTTTGCTAGGGTCGGATGGCTCAGGGTAGAGGACAGAGTACAGCAACTTGCAATGGGCCTGGTCTACAAGATACACTACACCAGGGGTTTTCAACTGATTGTGAACCGGGGACCACCACCCTGACTAAGAATCAACCTGGGGACCACTGTTGTGTTGTGTGGGGATATGGACGAACACTTTCTATGCATCCTGCATGTCTCAACCAATAGTCCACAGACTAATAGTGGTCCATGGCATAATTAGGCCTGCAGGTGGTCCATTGGAAAATCTTTTAAAATGTAAATAGAATAAATGTAAATAGAATAAAAAACCTTTGTAAAATGTATTAAAATAATATTGAATAAGTCCATCAAATGTAAGAAAATATTTGAATTAATAGGCGTGGTGTAGGAGAAAAAGCTTGCAATTAAATAATGGGCTTATTTAATTTGTTGCACGATACTATGTGCAACAAATTATATCAAGCCCAGGCATTATCTAACTGAAATATGTGATTGATCTAGAGCTAAAACAAAAGGTTGAGAACCACTGTTCTATTCCTACCCCACAGCTACCCTTATTCCATTCTCTTTATCCAACCTTCCACTAAACTCATGTTTTGTATCTTATGTATGAGTGAGCAGACACATGTGATTATATGGGCACTTTTCCTAATAATGATGACTCAATAAGGCAATCCCGTACATTTCCCCTTCTTGAGATTTTCTGTGGAATTTCTTGACCTGATGACCTCCAACTTCCCAGTAACTGACAACATTGACACATCATCATATTGTCACCAGATCATTTAGTGCACTGTCCCATGAGAAAAGATTCACTTTCACAATTACGAACTGCATGGTCAGGGACCACATGCAATACCTTCACAGACCACTAGTGGTCCATGGACCACCTGTTGAAAACCCATGCACTACACCACAAAGACACCCATGTACCTGTCAAAATACACCTTCCAGCTGACAACCATTTAACCACAAAAAAAAACATTATATCGAAAATAGGGGGCAAAGAGGGTTAAAGCGGTGGTTAAATAGTAATTTTCTAGGTTATTAGTTATTAATTAGCTTTTCCCAGACAATCCTACATTTCTACAGTAGCCTACATAAAGAGAAATCCTAGGCATATTATTGTATCTTTCATCAGCCTTCCTGGCCAGCAGATTGGCTCAACTTTGATTTCAGACATCTGTTTTTTCAATTACAAATAAATTGCACATAGGCCTACCTGAAATTCATCATCATTCATCTGCATTTACGCAGCCTAGGCCTATTAGGACCAGTGTGCGTCTATTTTTAAAAATACAGTGATGGCAGCAAGGCTTGTGCAAGGTTCAATTTCGATAAGCAGTGTGTTAGTTCACTTAAAATATACATGATGAACATTGGGCTATTCAAACCTGGTAAAAGAAAGCTTAACCAAAACATTATGCAGGTAAACAGCACCATCGTGTGGCTAATGGGAGCAGTGTACGAATGCAATAGGAATTGTGTGCAGCCTACCTCTACTATTAAAGGGATCGTTAAAGTGATATTTTCTTAAAAGAAAAACACATTTTCTCCCTATTTTTTACGTTAAGCTCTGTATTCCAATTATTGCAATTATTGCAATACTGTGGTGTCATGTTCAGTAACAGGGGTCTCTCCTCGTCTCTCCAGCTCTTTAACGCAATACATTTTCAGTTTGGGATACCAATGTGATCCTATCAGGAGGGAGCATCCCACAAATATAATTCTGTTCAAGTTTTATAGTGTTTCATTTATTTGTTTCCTCTCATCACTTCCAATTTCACTATCCCGTATGAGTGAAATTAGATAAAAAGGGTATCCCAACCTGAAAATGTATTTTCTGGTTAAAGAGCTGGAGAGTAATATCTATAGTAATGATTACAATCAGAATATAGAAATATCTAACAATTATTCTAACACACAAATATCACTTACAGCACCTATCTGTCTGTCTCTTATATGTCATCATGATTTGTGTGTGGGGATCTCATTTTAAACAAGCTTAGTGCTTTATGAGCCTTCCAGTTTAGTAGACCTTGTATTGTGAATTTGAACTTCCATGTACTGTTGTTCTCATGTCTTACTAAATAAAGTACATCAATCAATCAATCAATCAACCAATCAATTAGAGGAATGTTGTTTTAGGCATATTCTAAAATATATGCATTCATTTATTTAATGGGAAGTTGTTTCAAACATAAATGTACATTATATTTAGTTGGGTGCAAATGTGCTGATATGCATTTAATTAGTGGAAAGTTGTTTCAAATATAAGTTATATTATTTGTATTTAGTTTTGCTCGCAGTCATCCAGCAGATGACGGTGTTTCATTATCCATTATCCACCATAGCAGGCCTGATGAAAGTAACAATTTGAAAGACAATCTCTCTTTCTTTCTTTCTTTCTTTCTTTTTTTTTAATGAAAAATAAAAACTGAGAGAGTTGATCTAGGTCTAGGCCTTGCTCCGACGGAACCTCTCCCTCCGCTGTATAGCTCCGAGATGAGGTTCCTCGTTAGTCTCTGCCGTTTGAGGTCGACATTGTCGCACACGCACAGTTTACACTTTACATGTTTCTTACCCCTTTCTGCACATCTTATCCAAAAAGTAAAGCATTTCCGCCACTCTCTCAGATGTTTTAAGTTCTAGCGCACCATAAAAGCTATCCAACGAGTTGAAGAAAGTATTTAATTTGCCTCGGTCTTCATCCGGTTCCATAATATTTTGCATTAGAAGATGCAATTCAACATTTGACCAGTAGGGGAATCAGTAATGTTATCTCTACGGGCGCAACTCTTGCGCAATGTCTTAAAAACATGTAACCGGATGAAGACCGAGGCAAATTAAATACTTTCTTCAACTCGTTGGATAGCT
Organism: Gymnoscopelus braueri; assembly: GCF_963280865.1. NCBI lineage: Eukaryota > Metazoa > Chordata > Actinopteri > Myctophiformes > Myctophidae > Gymnoscopelus > Gymnoscopelus braueri. Next base: position 30,407,050 of record NC_137617.1, on the reverse strand, counting down.
TTTATGGTGCGCTAGAACTTAAAACATCTGAGAGAGTGGCGGAAATACTTTACTTTTTGGATACGATGTGCAGAAAGGGGTAAGAAACATGTAAAGTGGAAAATGTGCGACAATGTCGACCTCAAACGGCAGAGACAAACGAGGAACCTCATCTCGGAGCTATACAGCGGAGGGAGAGGTTCCGTAGGTCCTGGCCTAGCCCATAGTATGGCCTAGCCCCCATCGGATGTCCTGCCCCGCCCAGAGCCTTATATATCATCTCACCCCAGCGGCATCTGTTAATTTTCTTCGTGCGTCAACTTTATTACGAACGTTTGTAGGCATTTAGCTATGTCGCTTTGGAAAATGCGGGATCGAACATGGGCATTAAAAGTGAGTTTCTTTCTTTCTTTCTTTTCCCTTTTGATTGATTGATGTACTTTATTTAGTAAGACATGAGAACAACAGTACATGGAAGTACAAATTCACAATACAAGGTCTACTAAACTGGAAGACTCATAAAGCACTAAGCTTGTTTAAAATGAGATCCCCATGCACACAAATCATGATGACCTATAGGCTAGTGACAATTATGGCCCCAAAAAATTGAGGTACCCCTACCGGAGTTAGAACCAAACACAACATAGTTTTTCTTCATCTCTAATACATGAAATGGATTGTTGTGTAAAAATATTTTACTGCAAAAGTGGTGAAATTGATACTGGTCTTTTTTGAGTGATCCTTTTAGACGTTTGACTGTACTTGTGCTGTTTGCTGTCTAATAAAATATTCAATCAATCAATCAAAATATTTCAAAAATGTTCCTATTTTTTTTCAAACAAATTGCTGATCTGCAACCTCACAAGGCATCATGCAAATAGCCAATGTATATACATATACGGTTAAAGTGGTTAAACTGATTTTGACTATATTGGCTAATTTTGCTGGGACCACCTGGAACCCCCTCAAGGACCCCTGGGGGTCCCCGGACCCCACTTAATAATAATGGATTTTATTTATAATGCACTTTACATTTGTGAAAATCTCAAAGTGCTACAGTAAGCATTTGCATAATAATAAAATAAAATAAAGAATCATCACACCACTATATTACAAGATCTAAGAAACTGAAAACTTTGAGAACCAGCGTTCTATATGTCATATATAGAGGATGTGCCAGAACAGGTTTGACACCCAACATGCATAGAGTCAAGAAAATACACAAGTTCATTGAAACGGAAGTTACCAATAATTCACTTATTTAGACCAAACGTTTCTAGCAACAATGATGATGTTAGTGTCGTAAATTGGCCATGATCAGGCGGAATCAAAACTATTCCCGAGTGCAAGAATACACAAGAATCCAGTTTGAAAGACGGTTTGTCCACGGAAATGTATTTATAGACGTCACACCCTGCATTGCCAATCCACAGAGTGTACTTAGATCACAACTACATTGTATTTTATACAGAAAGACATTTGACATAGGACCTCCCTGTCCTCCTCCTTGAACACTAATAAACAGGTTTCTAGTAACAACAGAATCATTGGGCAGGGCCTACTCAGTCAACATAATGGATCACTCAATCTGTCTTGGTTAACACATAACACTTATCTATCAAACTGTACTTTTACACAAGCTCATATTATGAAATCCTTGTTTAACATGTTATTAGCTTCAATATAAGACCACACATATATGTATTCCACCTTTTATGAATGATTTAGATAAAAAGAGATGATTTAAGAGGAATGGCATTATTCTAACTGGTTTTGCTCCCCCCAAATTCAGCTGTCCTTGTGACTCTGGGTATTCTCTATTTACCTTTCATCCTAAAGCAGTGGTCGCAGCTTCACACCTGTTCAGAGCAAAAGGTCTCACAGCACTATTCAGAATCAGAATCAGAATCAGAATCAGTTTTATTGTCACATCACAGGTTTACAAGGTAAAAAAGTGGGTGAAATTCTTTTTTGTACATCGTTCCCATCGCAACGTTAGTTTCCATAGAAAGAAGAGGGGGGGGGGAGAAGAAGAGGGTGGGGGGCAGGTGGGAAGGAGATCAAAAACAAGAGAGCAACAGAAGGCCAGACAAGTTATCTACATATTTACAAATTACCTGAGATAATAAATAAAAACTAAAAAAACTAAACTAAGGTGCCTGAGCATAGCAGCAATGTATTGTACTGTGCATGTTATACTTATACTGTGCATGATAGACAAAGGACGTTAAGGTGCTTAAGGAGCACAATAAAAAGACCCAAAAAAAGTCAGTGCGTTATACAAGGGATTAAGGTGCAAAAGGTCAGTGCGTGTCCACCTAGAGTGGACTGACCCTAGTATAATCCGCATGTAGCTCCATGAGGGAGTGCAACAAAAAGTCATTTGTACCTGGTGTAGTCCACAGGTGTGTCCGAGGGGGGGGGCTAAAGTCCAAGTCATTGTCCCTGGTATAATCCACAGGTGTGTTCAGGAAGAGCCAGAAAAGTCTGCGCCGCCTGCTGTCAGGCTGCTGAACTCATCCAGGCTTATGCCCCATTCAGCATTCTGACAGCGGCTGGATTGAAACTACACCAAAATCTGGTGGTGGAACTCTTGATACTGCGGTAGAGCCCCTTGCCCGGTCGCGGTCGTTGTAGGGGGTTGAACAGTCTATGACTTGGGTGGTGCTTGTCCTTGATGATGCGCTTGGCTTTGACCACGCACCGCTTTTTGTACAGTTCCTGGAGCGCTGGGAGCTCAATTCCCATTATCCGCTCTGCCGATCGCACTACTCGTTGTAGGCTGACCTTTTCTCGGGCAGTGCAGTTCCCGTACCAGGCCGTGACACAGCCTGTTAGGATGCCTTCGACAGAACTGTTGTAGTACAGCCTGAGGATGCGACGTCCTACTCCGAGCTTCTTCAGGCGGCGGAGCCAGTACAGTCGCTGCTGAGCCTTTTTCCTCACGTGTGTGGAGTGCGTCTCCCATTTGAGGTCCTCCTCGATGTGTACTCCGAGGAACTTGAACTCGCTGACCCTTTCCACTGCAGCACCGTCGATGAGGATGGGCGCATGGTCTCTCCGCGGCCTCCTGAAGTCCACGATCAGTTCTTTGGTCTTGTCGACGTTAAGAGAGAGGTTGTTCTCACGGCACCAGTGTGCCAGTGATTTGATCTCCTCTCTGTAGTCAGACTCGTCGTTGTTGACGATTCGGCCTATCACTGTCGTGTCGTCCGCGTACTTTATGATGGTGTTGGAGACATGTGTGGCTATGCAGTCATACGTGTACAGGGAGTAGAGGAGAGGGCTCAGCACGCATCCCTGGGGTGCTCCGGTGTTGAGGGTCAGGGGGTCGGATGTGATGCTGCCCATTCTCACCACCTGATGTCGGTTGGACAAGAAGTCCTGTATCCAGTCGCACATGCTTGGGTGTAGCCCTAGGTGTCTGAGCTTTTTGTCAAGTATTGCTGGGACAATGGTGTTGAATGCTGAGCTGTAGTCCACGAACAGCATACGTACATATTTGTCCTTCAGCAGCTTGTTGTCCATGTGCGAGAGGACGGTGTGGAGAGCCATGGCAATAGCGTCGTCGGTGGATCTGTTTTTGCGGTATGCATACTGCCACGGATCCAGCGAGGCAGGTAGCGTGGAGCTGATGTATTCCCTCACCAGTTTCTCGAAACACTTGCTGACGATCGGGGTGAGAGCAACAGGTCTCCAGTCGTTCAGGCATGTCACTTTGGCCTTTTTGGGAATGGGCACAATGGTTGACATTTTGAACCCTGCAGGGACCACAGCCAGGGAGAGGGAGAGGTTAAAGATGTCAGCGAAGACACCCGCCAGCTGGTCTGCACATGTCTTAAGGACCCGGCCTGGAATCCCATCAGGTCCGGCTGCCTTGTGGATGTTGACCCGTGTGAAGGCTGTACGCACTTCTCTCTCCGAGATGGTTAGAGGAGGGTTCTCCTCTGCTGGTGCTGCTGATGGCCCCGCTTGGCTGCCGCGGTTGGAGCTGATCTCAAACCGGCCGTAGAAAGTGTTCAGTTCGTTGGGGAGGGAGGCAGGCGGGTTCACCTCGCTTCTGGTTCTTGTTTTGCAGTCTGTCAAGGTGTGTACTGCCTGCCATGTGCTCCTGATGTCGCCACTGCTGAGTTTGTCTTGCATCTTTTTTGTGTAGGCCTTTTTCGCCTTCCTGATGGCGCTGTTTAGGGCCGCGCGCGTCGTGTTGCGCGTTTCCACGTCGCCAGATTTGAAACCAGCGTCCCGTTCATGCAGATGTGCACGTACTCCGCTGTCCATCCATGGTTTCTGATTGGGATAGATCCGAACTGTCTTTTTTGGGACTATGTCATCTATGCACTTGCTGATAAAGCCAGTGACTGAGTCTGAGAGTTCGTTGATGTTATTCCCAGCGGCGTTCTTAAACATCCCCCAGTCAGTCTGGTAGAAGCAGGATTGTAGCATAGCGTCTGTGTCCTCAGACCAGATTCGGATTTCCTTCTCAACGACCGGCTCCCTTTTTAGCCTCTGTTTGTAGGCAGGTAGCAGCTGGATGGCGTCGTGGTCAGAGCTTCCTAGCGGTGGGCGGCGGAGAGCTTTGTATCCATCCTTGAAGGGCGTGTAGCAGTGGTCAAGAATATTGTCACCACGGGTACTGCAGGCGACATGCTGGTGGAATTTGGGAAAGACCTTTTTTAAGTCTGTCCGGTTGAAGTCGCCTAGGCAGATGACTGCGCAGTCCGGGTGGCGATTTTCTTGTGCACTGATCGCCTGGTGTAATTCCCTCATAGCTGTGTCCTTATTAGCTCCAGGATGAATGTAAACAACGGCTACAATCACGATGCTGAAGTCGCGTGGTAGGTAGAAAGGACGGCAGGCTATGATTAAAAGTTCAAGGTCTGGTGAGCAGTGACTGTCTAGGATTTTAACATCTTTGCACCAGTTGTTGTTGATCAAGGCACAAACTCCCCCCCCACGTTGCTTACCGCTCAGTACAGGGTCTCTGTCTTTCCTATACGCGGTGAAGCCAGGAGGAGTGATAGAAGAATCAGATGCTAACTCCGTTAGCCACGTCTCTGTTAGCACAACGATACAGGTCCTCCTCGTCTCTGCGTTGTATTTAACGCGCGCCAGTAAGTCGTCCATAGTGGTCACTGTTCTTGATTCACACAGAGATCTAACGTTCGCTAGCAGGATTGAAGGCAGTGCAGGTTTATATCCACGTTTTGTTGTTCTTACGAGAAGACCCGCTCTAGTGCCTCGCCGCCACGGTCTTTTCCGTCGGGGGTATGTTGTTGTTGATCCGGCCGGAACAAAGGGTACCCCACCCCCCCCCCAGCCGAGCGGGAGGTTTTCGGCAAAAAAGTCCGGAATTCTGTGTGTAATCGCTGTGCTGATGTCCATAAGTGCTTGTCTGTCATAACTCCTTAGACACGCGACGGTGTAGGGAAAAAAGAGAAGGCTAAAAAATACTAAAAAGATGGAAAAACGTTGCGATGCTACGGAGCTTGTACGAATGCGGCCGTCTTTCATGGCGCTTCCGGTTTATTTTCTTACCATATAAGGTCTCACAGTCTATTTCTCAATTTAGAATGCTATTTCTTAACCCCATTGTTTCTAATCATAATTATTGGTACCGGTGAGCGTCAGACGGTTTACCAACCCTGAAGCCAGCTGTCTCCTGACCCTGGAGGTCAGATAAGAACCCCTTAGCTATCTTAAATTCCAAGGAGGTATTTCTAATCAACCTGTCTCTGTTATTAACCCTTAATAAATGATAGTATTAATTTAGATCAGTCCTAAACCATGTTTAATAGATGCTTTAAGTCCTGGATATACCATATTAGTTCCAAGTTTAGTAGGATAATGCAAAAGTTGGCCATTTCTTCTCCTTTGAAATTCCAACTGTATTGAACTAGAAGTTCTGCCCGCTACGCGGGCAGAATTCTAGTACCCCCCCCCCTAACCCCGCCAAAGAAAATGTCGTTTGGGGTACAAAATCATGGGAAAAAAAAAAAAAAACCCAGAGGGTGCCCCCCCCCCCCCCCCCCTTGGGGGTCCCTGGAGACAGGCCATGACCTACAGACACGGCGAGGAAAAACTGAAGCCACCCACAGCCAGCATGCAAGATGTTGCACATGAACTCAGCAGCCGCACTGAGGCGCTCCAACACAAACACTCTGACATTAAGCTTCACACAACAAACATCAGCGGCAAACATTCACCACAATGACAAATAAATTACGTCCGCGGGAAAATAAGCGAGGGCTTGCTTATTTTGTCTTTCCCTCCCTCCCTCTCTTCCTCTCTCTCTCTCTCTCCCTCTCTGTCTCTCTGTCTCTGCGCCAGCGAAAATTATGTCGTGCTGTTTAGCTGACTATTCTCTCTCTCCCACCCTCCCTCTCTCTCCCTGTGTGTGTGTGTGTGTGTGTGTGTGTGTGTGTGTGTGTGTGTGTGTGTGTGTGTGTGTGTGTGTGTGTGTGTGTGTGTGTGTGTGTGTGTGTGTGTGTGTGTGGTGGGGGTGGGGCGGGGGGGACAGCCATGACGCAACGGGACTTTTGAGATGGCTATTGGCAAAATAGGTTGACTTATTCGGATACATGCGTGTGACTGTTCGCCCCTGACGGTTCTCTGAATTTTTATTTTTAAATAGGCTCTGTCATGATTAATTGACCACACATATGAAGTGAAACAACTAAATTCTATCCAAACGATATGTTATAAGTGAATTCCGTGCCTCAAAGCAGTAGTTTGAGAGCGTTTAATAAGCGAAAATAAGAAGTGAAGGTACTCGGACAACCAACAATGGCTGCCGTTCATATTTTTTCAGGCTGCGAACTCGCCACCTGATTGGCCAACTTTTGCTGTCAATCACAGAACGATGAGCGACGTTGCCATGTCCAGGTTTTGTAAGCGTGAAGTGGGTGTAAATTGGTTTGAGAAAGTGCGTCGACGCATGCGCAGTGCGCAGCTTTGTGTTTTTTCATGAAGCTGGTTGCTTGTTGCTCGCGCACGATCTGGCAACAGCGGTGCATACGCATGCGCAGTGGCGAGTTTTTGACAAACACACAAACACATGAACAAACACATGAACAGCGACACAATCGGATTTTTGACAAACACACAAACACATGAACAAACACATGAACAGCGACACAATCGGATTGTAGGTTAGATAGGCCTACTGTCATAGAATGATAGGTCAACATTTAGGCCTGTGACAAACAGCCGAAAAGGGCTTTAGTTTTTGAGATACCCCTACCGGAGTTAGAACCAAACACAACATAGTTTTTCTTCATCTCTAAGGCCTCCCATACATGAAATGGATTGTTGTGTAAAAATATTTTACTGCAAAAGTGGTGAAATTGATATATAAAGTTATACACCCCAAACAAAAAATAAAGCCTGGCCATCTGGGGGTTGAGGCATACAAACTCATGTAGATTCACAATGGAAGTTCTGACAGGTTTAAAACTTTGCATAAATGAAGTCAGGACCTTCCTCTACATTCTAAAAAAAAGACTGAATGTCAATATTTGAATGTAAATAGGAGATACAGGCGGAAATGTAAATCTATGTAGAATGTTCTCTTTACTTTGTAGTGACTCTGACATGGATTGTCATAGCAGGACCTATGATCTTGTTTGAACGGTGTGGTTCTACTGAATCCAGCAATATCAATTGTGTAAAAGTAGCTTTAATACTCATGGAGTTATGTCACTAAACGTATATGGTGTCCCAAATGGGGAAAACATGAAATCTACAGTATCACGCAGATTAGTTTTATTTTCAATTCACTTATCAAGGGTGGAAAAATATTAACAAATTCGCTCGAGTAGAAGTCCCAACAATGTATGAAATGTCCCAAAGTTGAGAAAATTTGAAAATATTAATTTTCAACAACTTCAACAAGAAAAAGTACAGTAGAACTACAAAGAATTATTTAGCAAATCTGACTGAGGGAAACCAAGCTCCACCCATTTGATGCTCAAAGTTATCCTCATAACATCAAGTCATTCACTTCTGTAGAGTTTATATCATTTAACATACTTGGTTACAGGTTATACTATTGTATTTTGCTCCACCTCTGCATCGTTGCCTGCCTACATGATAAAGAACTCACACACAACAAAGCGATGACAGCGTTCAACGTTCGCATGATAGAAACAGAAGCAGAACATGACCTGAGGACTGAAATGACACGATGCCTCAGTGTCCAATGAAAAGCTTTTATTGTACACATCTGTTCTAAAGAGGATAAAATCGTTGCTGTCGGTCAGAAACCTCTTATCTCCATATTTTATATGTCCTACACTTCATCATACTACAGTGTCGCACAAAAGTAGCAAAAATAGCGAATCTACAAGCTCTTCTACAAGACTTTTGATTTAGTTTTAAGTGAAAGTGGTTACAATTTACAATGTAGGCATTTATCAGACTCTCTTTATCCAGAGTGACAAATAGTAAACAAGGTAAGCACATACATAGAATGTAGAGAGACAGTGTAGTGTGTCAGTAAATTTCCACCTGACAGAGACAAATTGAAAAGCTGTTATAATACAGGTTTATTGTGTTAATAATACAGGTTTATTGTTAATAATACAGGTGCAGGGGATGAACGATTAAGTGACACTGAGATCAGTGGTAATTGTTGTCAGGACCGGTTCCATCTGGTCTGGATGGAGCCCTGAGGAGACAAACCAAGCCACGCCAACACTATAGTTGTGTGTCTATCACACTCACCACTACACAACACTAGTTGTGTGTCTATCACACTCACCACTACACAAAACTAGTTGTATAATTATTACTGTTGGTTCAAAATAATTGAATGGTTTAGCTGATCTTGTGTGATATCATGAACTATCCAGACCTCTCAAGTCATCTGGGGTCAGGTCTACTTTCTGTCCCTAGAATCACAACTAAACATTCAGTTTTTATGCTCCATATATCTGGAACAAACTCCCAGAAAACTGCAGGTCTGCTGCCACTCTTATTCATTGTCTCCGCCAGGCCGAAAGGCAAGGCCGAGACTATGCAGCTGGATCCGCTCTGACACCAGGCCCAAGACGACGGAGCTAGACGATACCATCCCGGCCCTCCCCAGTGCTTGGTCCCAAGCCGGGGCCAGACCCAAGGATCCACCTTTGGTCAGCTCCACTCCAGTCCCCTGGACAACGGTCTCCCGGGGTAAACATGGGGCACCCTGCCCCCACTCCCCTCCTCCCTCTACCAAAAATAAGTACTCCCTCTTTAGCCTGGCGTAGCCAGACTATATCACTGCATGGATATGAGTCTGGTGCTTCCATGCAGACGTTTTTTTCCCCCAAGGGGCGGGATCAAAACAATGGCCCTCGACGCAATTGGTTAGACCTACAACCAACTACCAATTACAGTCTCCCATATTCGAATACTGGGCCCTGATTGGTCACACACGTCTTCTGGAGCAGGAAATGGATTCTCTATGGAGCGGTGCCAGACCCAAATCGCTGAGTGCAATTTTTTTTTGCACTCGCAGATTTGTCTGGTCCCAGGCTACTCCTAGCCTGGTAAACCCCCCTCCCTCCGGAAATCTCATTTGCATTTGATTTCAGGAAGGAGGTCTGGGATTGCGCAGGGAGTAAAGCTGCCCGAACACTGCGTGTTCGAACCAATCAGCGGCTGCTAGGGGCGGGATCATCCAATCACCTGCCTAGTAGCTTGAAAAAAAGAAAAACCGTCTGTCATCGATTCTGCGACCGGAGTCTCAGATGGGAAGTAGGCTGTGAAACAAATGTGTGTCGCAAGCTTCTTCCATTTGACGGTGTCAGGTTAGGCTACTCCCTCTTGGCCATTGAAGATTTTCCACCAATCCCGACCCCAATGTAACACCCTCGATGTGGTCTCAGGGCTACTGGCTCCCGGACAGGTAAATGACCTGTTGCTGAAGGCGGTGGTCCGACGCCAGTCCGGGGGTCGAAATTCGCTCCAGCTTTCGGCGAAAAAGTGTGTCCCCCTCACGCCGGTCACACATCTCTGCCTTTCACTGCCCCCTCCGTCCCAGCCCTATCCACCCGCCCCCTTAGCCAACAATGTGGATTCCTTGCCTCCATCTACAGTCCTCCCCTTCATACCTCCCTCAGCGGTGATCATTGGTGACTCTATTATCAAGCACACCCGTTTTCCCAACGCAATCACTCACTTCTTTCCTGGTGCCACTATTCCATCCTTCTAAATAAACTCCCCGGTCTCATAGAGTCACTCCCATCATCTGTCTCAAAACTCATAGTTCATATAGTTGTTATACATGTTTCTATGGCTTATTGTGCATATTACTTATCATTGCTTCTTTCTTTAGTCTCTCTGCAATTGCTGGCCCCGTATTATCGCTGCTTGCAGCTATATTTGTTGTTGTTTTGCACTTGCTTTTTGGATCCTTCCCTCTGAAGTCACACGCAGTGTGCGTGCACATTGCACTTTGCAGGGGCCCCTGCACATTGCACTTTGCAGGGGCTTTGCAGGGCACTTTGCAGGGGCCCCTGCAAAGTTAATAACAGTGACGCGGTCAGGTGGATTGATTGATTGATTGATTGATTGATTGAATATCTTTTTAGGCAAAAATGTACAAGTTAAAAACACTTTGTCTAAAAGGTCCGTCCAAAAAAGTCCTTGCAGTCTTTTTTTCCATTAAAGGGGTATTTCACTTTCAAAAAAACTTTTGGTCATTTTATCATCTACTCAGAACTTTGTGAGCCCCCCAGACAGTTTTTAAGTTGCTTGATTCATTATTTAGATATTTGATATTCATTTTATCAGACACGCCCCCTTCCTATACAAACCCATTGTAACTTCAAACTCCATTTTAACCATGTTAGATTCATCAAAAACACCCGTCCTTGGTTCTGGTGACTCACCCTGCCCTCCTAATGCGTGAGGGGGCCGTGTTTTTCCGATTACTTTTTTCATTTATTTTATTTAAATTTGTTATTGTATTTTATTTTTTTCATTTTCCCAAAAAAATATTAAAAATAAATGAAAAAAGTAATTGAAAAAACACGGCCCCCTCACGCATTAGGAGGGCAGGGTGAGTCACCAGAACCAAGGACGGGTGTTTTTGATGAATCTAACATGGTTAAAATGAATTTTGAAGTTACAATGGGTTTGTATAGGAAGGGGGCGTGTCTGTTAAAATGAATATCAAATATCTAAATAATGAATCAAGCAACTTAAAAACTGTCTGGGGGGCTCACAAAGGCCTGAGTGGATGATAAAATGACCAAAAGTTTTTTGAAAGTGAAATACCCCTTTAAGGTCCTTGGTATTCAATTCATAAACATATATAGTAGCACCAAACAGTTCAATATCATCAGAAAACAAATATAGATATATTTAAAAAAAGATAATAATAGGCTCAAGCTCAGGGGCCCCCCTAGCTCAGGGGCCCCTGGGCCTGGGCCCACTAGGCCCGTTGGATAATCCTCCCCTGCTACATGGGCTTCTTCATAAACTGATAGGTAAATCTATGCAAATATTTTGGAGTTATGTCACTAAACGTATATGGTGTCCCAAATGGGGAAAACATGAAACAGTCCTAATGAAATCTACAGTATCACACAGATTAGTTTTATTTTCAATTCACTTATCAAGGGTGGAAAAATATTAACAAATTCACTCGAGTGGAAGTCCCAACAATGTATGAAATGTCCCAAAGTTGAGAAATTGTTAAAATATTTATATATTTATTTATCTGACTGAGGTAAACCAAGCTCCACCCATTTGATGATCAAAGTTATCCTCATAACAGCAAGTCATTCACTTCTGTAGAGTTTATATCATTTAACATACTTGGTTACAGGTTATACTATTGTATTTTGCTCCACCTGCTCTGTCTGCATTGTATTGCCTGCCTACATGGGCTTCTTCATAAACTGATAGGTAAATCTATGCAAATATTTTGGAAAGTGAAAAGATGAGAAGGACCTTGCCAAATCAAATAGCTAATCAGCTAGCTGGAGAGTGACCTAGCTTAAAGTTACATTTAGTGTAACAGAGCCTGTCCAGAAGCCTGGTTTGGACTCTGATTACTTTGCTAACTACCGGCCAATCTCCAACCTTCCTTTCCTCAGCAAGACCCTGGAAAGAACAGTAGCTGCACAGCTCCATCAGCACATGTCCAACCATGAACTCTTTGAACCTCTCCAGTCTGGGTACAGAGCCCACCACAGCACCGAGACCGTCCTGATTAAGATCACTAACGATCTCCTCAGGGCTGCTGATTTAGGCCACATCAGTATCCTGGTTCTTCTGTATCTCTGTGCAGCCTTTGACACCGTCTCCCATTCCATCCTCCTCGACCGCCTTTCCACCCACCTCAGACTCACCGGATCCGTTCTCTCCTGGTTCCACTCGTACCTGTCCAACAGGCAACAGTTTGTCTCCATAAATGGATCCAGCTCCCACCCAGCCCCAGTAAACCATGGTGTGCCACAGGCTTCTGTACTTGGTCCCATCCTTTTCACCATCTATGCTCCCGCTTGGTCAGATCATCCGCCACCACGTCTACGTTTCCACTGCTACGCTGACGACGTCGACACCCAGCTGTACCTCAGCACTACACCAACCACTCTGCTACCTCCACAGTCCATAGTCAACTGCCTTCACGAAATAAAGACCTGGATGACCACCAACCTACTCAAACTCAACAGCAAGAAAATAGAGCTCATGGTCATGGGTCCCAGGGCGCAGCTTCAAAGGATTGGTGATTTCCTCCTCCATGTGGATGGCGGCTCCATCTCTCCATCCCTGAGGTTTACAACCTGGGTGTCATCCTAGATTCTACCCTCTCCTATCAATCCCACATCAAATCTGTTACCAAATCCGCCTTCTTCCACCTCAAAAACATTTCCAGACTCCGGCCGTCACTCTCAGACTCTGTTGCTGAGACCCTCATCCACGCTTTTATCTCCTTCAGCCTGGATTACTCTAACGGTGTCTTGTTTGGGCTCCCCAACAAAGCCCTGCCCTGGACAGACCTGCCAGAGTGCTCATCCGCACCAAACGCTGGCAGCACATCACCCCCACCCTCAAACACCTCCACTGGCTTCTGGTTAAATTCCGCATCACCTACAAACTGCTCCTCCTCACCTATAAAGCTCTCCATGCCCTAGCCCCACGGTACCTGTCAGACCACCTCGAGGATTACTCCCCAGCGCGGAACCTGAGGTCTTCTGACTTGGGGCTCCTCACCACCCCTCACAGCAATAAGCGGACCCTCGGCGATCGAGCTTTCAGTGTGGCAGCCCCTGCCCTCTGGAACTCTCTCCCCATGGAGATTCGCCAGACGCCAACACTGGACTGTTTCAAGTCCGCACTGAAGAGACATTATCATTATTATTAGAATCTGCACATCGCCAAGAAAAATAACGAAGAGTCAGAAGACTGTGAGACACAACAGCCAAGTCAACATCTCTCTGAGAGCCAAATACTACATAGAGCTGCAGATATATTGAGACAAAGCATGGACCAGTTTGACCTGTTTTGTCAATTACTTCAGTGAGCTTAATAAAATATTTGTCAAAGGTACTGGTCTGCTGTTCTGATTATTTATGTTTTATTTCAGTTTGGCAGCTGCTATATTTGTTTAGAGATTTTATGATGTTTGGCATCATACACAAAGACATCCGGGTACAATCAACCTTTCTGATGCTGCATGACAGACCGTGTCTCTGGTACTCTTAGTGTACCTGTCCCAGTCTTAATGTCAGATGTTCTTGTCTTGTATGGCCTTCCCACAAATGAAACAATCTTTCTGTATGTTAAACAATGTTGTATTAACCCTACTCAGTCTTCTTGATGAGCCTGATGCAGGTATTATTTGCTCTAAGATACCATTATTTTTGAAGGAATGTATCTCATCTGTATATGTCTGTTGAGCAACATTTAGTATGCTTTGAAGGCCTTCTGCTGTGGGCTTTTTGTCATATGGATCTTGTTTCTTTACTTTTTCTGAATGTTTACCAAGGATGATACAATGATGTGACCAGATATTGACATGTTTGTTCACCACACTCCATTCTGGTAAACAAAGAAACAAAAAAAAAGATAAAGACACACTTCAGAATTTGAACAGTATCTATGTTGTAAGTACACTATTGTTAGGCTATATGTACACTAACCATATTGTTACCAGTGATACTATAAGGCTCTGTTCAAATCTGGTGAAACTGCTATTGTGTGCTGCTATTGTCAATGTACAGGTAAGCTACTGGACAGGCTCTGTTACACTAAAGGAACTTTAAGCTAGGCCACTCTCCAGCTAGCTAGGTCCTTCTCATCTTTTCACATTCCAAAATATTTGCAATGATTTACCTGTTTTTACCTCAGTTTATGAAGAAGTCCATGTAGGCAATACGATGCAGATAGAACAGGTGGAGCCATACTAGTATAACCTGTAACCAAATATTTTTAAATGATATACAGAATTGAATGACTTGCTGTTATGAGGATAACTTTGATCATCAAATTGGTGGAGCTTGGTTTACCTCAGTCAGATAAATAAATATATAAATATTTTAACAATTTCTCAACTTTGGGACATTTCATACATTGTTGGGACTTCCACTCGAGTGAATTTGTTAATATTTTTGAAGTGAATTGAAAATAAAACTAATCTGTGTGATACTGTAGATTTCATTAGGACTGTTTCATGTTTTCCCCATTTGGGACACCATACACGTTTAGTGACATAACTCCAAAATATTTGCATTGATTTACCTATCAGTTTATGAAGAAGCCCATGTACTGTAGGCAGGCAACGATGCAGAGGTGGAGCAAAATACAATAGTATAACCTGTAACCAAGTACGTTAAATGATATAAACTCTACAGAAGTGAATGACTTGATGTTATGAGGATAACTTTGAGCATCAAATGGGTGGAGCTTGGTTTCCCTCAGTCAGATTTGCTAAATAATTATTTGTACTTTTGTACATTTTCTTGTTGAAGTTGCATAATATTTTCAAATTTTCTCAACTTTGGGACATTTCATACATTGTTGAGACTTCTACTCGAGTGAATTTGTTAATATTTTTCCACCCTTGATAAGTGAATTGAAAATAAAACTAATCTGCGTGATACTGTAGATTTCATGTTTTCCCCATTTGGGACACCTGTCCCATATACGTTTAGTGACATAACTCCATGAGTATTAAAGCTACTTTTACACAATTGATATTGCTGGATTCAGAACCACACCTTTCAAACAAGACATCATAGGTCCTGCTATGACAATCCATGTCAGAGTCACTACAAAGTAAAGAGAACATTCTACATAGATTTACATTTCCGCCTATGTAGGTATGTGTTCAAATGACTGTATCTCCTATTTATATTCAAATATTGACATTCAGTCTTTTTTTAGAATGTAGAGGAAGGTCCTGACTTCATTTATGCAAAGTTTTAAACCTGTCAGAGCTTCCATTGTGAATCTACATGAGTTTGTATGCCTCAACCCCCAGACGGCCAGGCTTTATTTTTTGTTTGGGGTGTATAACTTTATATATCAATTTCACCACTTTTGCAGTAAAATGTTTTTACACAACAATCCATTTCATGTATGGGAGGCCTTAATGGAAATTATATGAAAACTACACTATTGCCTGTATGATTATGGTTATAAACTTCTATGAGCCTTCTAAAGAAAGGACATTTGCACACTCTGCTGTTTGTAGGTCTATTTACAGAGTTTGCAGTAGTAGACAAACTGTGTTCTCACCTGTTGGTATCCTGTCAGAGTAACTATTTCTAAATAGAGCCATGTATGACTCTGTCCACTAACCACACCTCCAGCTATTTAATTTCTCTTCTTGTGTATAAAGGAAACACACAACTGAGCAATCGGGAGGCTGCATGTAGGCAGTCTCCGAGAGCTCTCGTATAGTATAATAAATGTATGTTGATTCATCCACTCTACTCTCTGTGGAATTATTTTCTTTATATTGATGTGAAGTTTATATTTTTCCATAACAGATGGCGCTGTGAGCAGGGTGTATCTACTGTCCGTCAGCACTCTCTTTTCCAGGATGTCAGTAATAGCGCTACAAGGCAAATCTATCACTCACAAACGCAGCGATGGGCCTGTGGATCAGAGGTGCTGACCGGCAGAGACTACACTCCAAACGAACTACGGGTAAGAGTGGTATGACCCAATATATATGCCAAGGATATTGTATTGATACAATCAATTGTGTTAAACTAGGTCCCCTAAAAGAAAAAAAAAAAAAAAAAAAAAAAGGGGGAGCCCTCCGTGAAATTCGGAAAATACCTGTACTCCGGTGCAAAGTTGGTGTAAGCCAAATTAGGTCGTGAAAGACGAGCCATCCGTGAAATTCGGAAAATACCTGTACTCCGGTGCAAAGTTGGTGTAAGCCAAATTAGGTCGTGAAAGACGAGCCATCCGTGAAATTCGGAAAATACCTGTACTTCGGTGCAAAGTTGGTGAAAGCCAAACTAGGTCGTGTAAGACGAGCCATTCGTACTCAATCGATAAATACCTGTACTGCGAGCGGTACAAAGTCCTTAAACGGAAACGGTGTGGAAAAAGAAAAAAAAATATATATAGTTAAGTGATGGTTTTTATCTAGGAACGATTACAGTAGGTGTTTACCTCTATTCTGCTTTTTTGTCTCTGGTTGTGGAAACAAACAACTCAAATGGGAAGATAAAGGGAGGATGGTAAACAGCAAGAAATTAGTTCATAGGTTCTGTTAACTTTGCGTAAGACTCGAGCAGCTGGTGTGTATGTGAATACAGGATGTGTAAGTGTGCGTACATGTATGAATGTAAGAATAAGTCAAATAGTAATATCCACTATGTAATATGAGTAGGAACAGTCTGTATGTTGGAGTAAACACAGACATAGATAGAGGAGTGACAATATTGTGAGTATATTAGCAGTTGTCATCTAACAATCTTAGAACTGGAAGATCTACAAGCAGACCCCATGCAATGTTGTGAATCAGCTGTTTTTAAACATAGACGGATAGATAGGATTTAATGGTTAATGGCAGCTTTGTTGTCATACTCAAGGAGACAAAGTGACGTGATTATAGTGGAGGTTAATATGACCATATTACCCCTTATTGAAGTATAAATAAAATAGAAGTCAAATATTTAACCAGTATCCCTGCTAATCAAGGAAAGGGAAGGGAAAAGATTGTACTCAGATAGAGTATGTGAATGTACTTAGTTACCTTCCTTATTTTGTAAGAGATAGGTAATTCTGTAACTGTCATCTTATTTTTTCCTTAGTATCTTATACTACAGGAAAGATTAGTGGTTAGTTCTAGGGAATTGAAAGTCTGATACTCCCAGTATAGATAGGAAAGTTTCAGGGTGAGAGAGACAGTATGCAGGAAGTAATGAGTGTTTCAGCTTCTCCCCCTCACAGCAACCAAGGGTCCAGAATTGATGCCCACTGGGAGGTAATGATAGGAAACACCACTTTAGTGAGAAGCCTAGGTGAGTGTCAAATTTGTTTAAACATTGCACAGAAATTTCCCAGAAACAGTGGGGACTGGATCATTATTGTAAGAGTAGATTATGATTATTTTTTGTAAATTGTAGTAATAGGTGAAGTTGTGGCATTATTGTCAGAGTACTGTATCATAAATCTGGGGATAGTTGGGTGCTGGTCTATTTGAAGAGCTATACCCATCTAAAATAGTTGGAGATCTATCCAATCTGGATGAATTATTCAATTTGGTTGAAGGTTGTGCTGCTTTGGTCATATGGACAAGCCAAATACTTTACGACAAGAATGCCATGAGGGTACTAGAGTAAAGTTGATTCACTGCTGCATAGGAGCATTTGTATATAACATTATATGAACATGGACTTTAGTAATAGGAGTGACACACATAATTGTTGCAATAATAGTAACTTCATGACAGTTGCGACTGGAGAGACATAAAGTGTACTGTAGTTTACATAGCCTGCTTACTGCGTGTCCATCAAATGCTCTACCTATCACACCGTGCTATTACTAAGGAGAGGACAATGCAGTCACATTTGCAGTCTGATCGTCAAATAGGCTGTGTCAGCATCTCAGAACAGAATGTGTTGGAATGGGGGCCAACACGATGACGCTAAAATGGGATGTTTTCCAGTGACATTTTGGGACTGACAGGAGCAGATTTCAGTGACCTAGGAGGCAATGGACAGGTGGCTTTCTTTATGTGGCTTGCAACATGGAGGACTCTGAACAAGCATTGCTGAGGCACATGCATTAGGGTGGGACATGCATCGACTCAACAGCCATGATGAACTAATGAAATGACTTTGCTTTTCTTTTCATGGGACTGTTAGCTGTTGTCCTCTGTGTGAGGTGCGGGTGTGATGGTGTTGCATTGGTGGTCTCACAGTGAGTAGGTGAGTAGCAGGCTTATTAGTTTAGGCCTATGAACATAATGTATTAATTAATCCCGGACAAGTTTAGGCCTATATAGATAATGTATTGACGATCCCTGAAACTTAATGTCTATAGCTACATAGTCTTAAGGTTTCGTAGGCGAGATGTTTTTATTTGACAGAAACTAGTGGCTTGTCGATATGGTCAGATGGTATGCTATTAAATCAACTATCAAATTATCATAAACATACTAAATGAAAAATCTATAGAGCAATTATAGTGTGTAAGTGTATGTTGCTCACACTGAATTTGGAGTATTTACAATATACATTTCTGATGGCTAATACTACTTTAGGGAAAGGAAATTTATGAGACATACAAAACGCATCTCTAGCACGAAAATGCAAACTTGCATGCAGAGGGGAGATGCCACAGAGTGTATTTGTGAGTTGCTTTGTGGTCTGACCAATAATAGCCAGATCACAGCTGTTGTGGCCCCCACAGGGGCCACACTCAACAACAATAAGAGTATTTGGGAGACTATATTAAGACAGCAGTTTCTTCGTGTGACGACTACAATGTCAGTAATTGAAGAGGTTAGGAATAGGGTTTGTTATTAAGGATAGACAGAATAGGGAGAGACAAGTCAGAGTGCAGGAGTATATTAGTTGAATCATACTGTCAGCCAGTACAGGGTTTATTTCATGAGTCCTGTAGCAGTGGTGTAAGAAGTACTCACATTTTACTTAGATAAAACTATCAATACACCAAGGTAGAAATACTCTGTCACAAGTATAAGGCCTGGATTCACAATGTTACTTGAGTGGAAGTATATGAGTATTAGCAAAAATATACTTAAAGTACCAAAAGTAAAAGTACTGCAAAGTTTGAAAATAGCATATCTACAAGCTCATGAACGTGTTGCAATGTGAACTGGATTGACTATTTTCAAATAGCCTATGTATGAAATAGGGCTAAAGTGGTTAATGTATATTTTAATTTATATCTGCAAAGTTCTAGTAACCAAGAGTTTTCAAATAAGTGTAGTGGACAAAGGAAAAGTGTTGAGAATTGGCAATCAAAAATGTACTTCAGGACATTACTTGAGTAAATGTACTTGGTTACTTCACACCACTGTCCTATAGTAGGATACTGTGGCACAAGGTAATTAGCTCCATAGTAAAAAGTATCAGTCACTTCAGTTTTTGTCTATACAAAACTCATCTCATCCTTGTAGGTGTAATGTAATTATACACTGGGAGAGAGTGAAGATAAAGAAGTATAGAAAGTATATAGTATAAAAAGTATAATATTGCTGAAAAAGACTACATATTGCACTAGTAGTACGATGTATATATAATATCTATGTCATACATGAAGTACCTTTAGTGATAAAATAATGTAATAACCTACTATAGGATACATCGAGTGTTACTACATTCCTACGTTGGTTCAGTGCTTCTCAAAGGGGGGAGTAGGCTATTAGGAAAGGGGGGTAGTACAAAAGTAGGCTTTGTTTTTGTCACCTGTTTTCAGTCCTTTTCAGTTATTATTGGCCAGTGGGTCCCCTGCTGGGTCAGTGAGCAGCTTATCCCTGCTGAGTCATCAGTGAACAGTTAAGAATGGAGATAATGAATAGCCAAATATTGTGGAAAATATTATATACAGTCATGATGAAGGAGAAGGAGGACAATTTATTAGGAGATATTTAAGCAGAGTAACAGCATCACCAATCAGTATGTGTCCTTAGTGTGAGGCAGTGTATTGAACAATACACCCCCTGGACATGACACTAGTGTGTCACAGGGACGGACCCCAATCCAAACCTTAATGCTGAGTGCAAGGCAGGGGGGCATTGGGTCCCATTTTTAGAGTTTTTGGTGTGACTAGGCCGGGTGTGAGCTGACCTCCCGGTCTCGGGGGGGACACTCTGAGGCCACAAGGCCACGAGTTGGTATTCAAGGATGTGGAGCAAATCTGATGAGAATGGATGATACCCGGGTATGTGAACTTGTATGAGTGGACCAGGGGTGGTGTCTCTCAAGTAGTTTTTTAAGGAAGGCAAATGGTTTGAGAATCACTGGTATGTTTGGAAGAATGTTGAATGCATTACAACCACAGTTTTGGTAAAACTAAAAGGTACAAGTTTATAATGGATGGTTTCTGAGTAATGAGAACTTTGAGGTGAAAGAAAATCATGCTAACCAAATTGCTGTTTTTCTAATAGGAAGCCTGATATCTGGTTACAAATGTTGTACGTCATTCTAATGCTAATAGTTTTTTCCTACTTGTCAAGGGGAGGACCAATCTTGGACCGATGCTCTTTTTCAGGTGCAGAGTAATGGATGGCGGGTATCTTTGCAATACTGTGTTGTGGTGAAATGTTAATAAGCATTTATTTCCCTTCCATCGTATGGGTCTTGTTAATATGGAGAAATGAACTAACTCTACTAAAAACCTAACATGTCTAAAACAATGAATGTTAGTGCAATGCATTGTGATGTCTGTGGACAAAATGCAATTACAGGAGATGTTGAAATTCAACATTACGTCTGCAGTGGTAAGACAACACTCCCACTAAGGAACAACTGGAGGTATGGAAATGTAACAGATTTCATCCATTATTGAAAATATAGATAGATACATAGATTGATTATCTTGTAATGGTGATTCCTATTAGTGTTGACATTTCCATGCAGTGAAACATTAATTTTGACAATACCATGTAATAAGACTGGTATAAGTTTCCCCTTGCCATTACAAGGACTAGAGGGACAAGGATTAAGTCAAATTACAGATTCATAGTTTGGTCAAATAACCTGTAGAATAAGCATAGAAAAGGTTGTGAACCAGTAATTGGGCAACTGTGTTTAAGATACATTTTATGACTAAGTTAAAGGAAGTACTTAGAAGTGTTATCAGGCACACATATAGGATAAAACAATTATTTTAGGTTAGAGTTGGGATTTGACATAACCAAAGCTGTTGTGAAGTTTGTCTATTTTGCAGTTTGAAATCCAATAGAGTAATCTGGAGATATCAGGAGATGTGTTGGGAAATGACATTTCCCACATAAGGAGTTTGGTTTGTATCTTGAGCAATTGTATAATTGAATAGTTTTTTACTCGCACATCATACACTGTCTGCTTGCTGTCCTATATACACATTCTAGAAATTGTTGTCCAGGTCCTAAAAATTTAAAAAGACATCTATATAACAAACGTAGTAATTTACAGTGGAACCAATCTATGTGAAGCACAATTACCTGCACAAGTTGTTTTTTACAGTTATGGAAAACCAAAGGATATACAGTGACCAGTGACCAGTGACCAGTGACTGTGAAAGTAGCCAATTTTGCAGCAAAGGTGCCCGGATGTCCCTAGTGCCCACTATCTTGTATCCCCAGTGACAGCTGTGATGGGTGCACTGGTTGGGAGGAGCACTGTGAGCCTAGCCTGGTCGACAAAAATAATATGCGATGGCAGATTTGTCTGGTTCCAGGCTACCGGAGGCCAAGCAAGTGCAGTTGTCGGTGCCCAAACAAAGACAAAAAGACACATGCCATACAACTTAGAACTGTAGCCACGAGGAACTGTAGCCAAGAGGAGAGAAGAGAGACTCATTGACATTTGAGCTCATGTGAAGAAACAAAAACAAAAACACACCTGATTGCTGGCTTACAAGTGGTCGCTCGGAAAAACAATTAAGAGGATCGTAGGTGGAATTTCCCCAAAGAATGCAGACAGAAAAGGGTTTTCGCCCCTACCAGCGATCAGAAGTGTCTTGTATGTTTCCATATTTCTTTGTAAGGAGTGGTTGTGTTAGTGGACATTAAATGCCATGAATGTATTTCTCCTTTTTAGGATGTACATAGAACTATTAGGCTTCTGGAAAATACTGGTTGGAATTCAGAGGCCCACAGTTGAGGTCTAGAGAGTAAATAATTGTAGTAATATCTCATTACAGTCTAGTATTTCATATCTCTTGGTCTATGATTCTATTTGAATCAAAGGGAGGATTATAATGGAAATTATATGAAAACTACACTATTGCCTGTATGATTATGGTTATAAACTTCTATGAGCCTTCTAAAGAAAGGACATTTGCACACTCTGCTGTTTGTAGGTCTATTTACAGAGTTTGCAGTAGTAGACAAACTGTGTTCTCACCTGTTGGTATCCTGTCAGAGTAACTATTTCTAAATAGAGCCATGTATGACTCTGTCCACTAACCACACCTCCAGCTATTTGTGTTCTCTTCTTGTGTATAAAGGAAACACACAACTGAGCAATCGGGAGGCTGCATGTAGGCAGTCTCCGAGAGCTCTCGTATAGTATAATAAATGTATGTTGATTCATCCACTCTACTCTCTGTGGAATTATTTTCTTTATATTGATGTGAAGTTTATATTTTTCCATAACAGAGATGAAGAAAAACTATGTTGTGTTTGGTTCTAACTCAGGTAGGGGTATCTCAAAAACTAAAGCCCTTTTTGGCTGTTTGTCAAAGGCCTAAATGTTGACCTATCATTCTATGACAGTAGGCCTATTCATACAGTTGGAATTTCGAAGGAGAAGAAATGGCCAACTTTTGCATTATCCTACTAAACTTGGAACTAACATCATCATTGTTGCTAGAAACGTTTGGTCTAAATAAGTGAATTATTGGTAACTTCCGTTTCAATGAACTTGTGTATTTTCTTGACTCTATGCATGTTGGGTGTCAAACTTGTTCTGGCACATCTTCTATATATATGCCATATAGAACGCTGGTTCTCAAAGTTTTCAGTTTCTTAGATCTTGTAATATAGTGTGATGATTCTTTATTTTATTGTATTATTATGCAAATGCTTACTGTAGCACTTTGAGATTTTCACAAATGTAAAGTGCATCATAAATTAAATCCATTATTATTAAGTGGGGTCCGGGGACCCCCAGGGGTCTTTGAGGGGGTTCCAGGTGGTCCCCAGCAAAATTAGCCAATATAGTCAAAATCAGTTTAACCACTTTAACCGTATATGTATGTATATACATTGGCTATTTGCATGATGCCTTGTGAGCTTGTAGATCAGCAATTTTTGGGGAAAAAAATAGGAACATTTTGAAATATTTTGATTGATTGATTGAATATTTTATTAGACAGCAAACAGCACAAGTACAGTCAAACGTCTAAAAGGATCACACAAAAAAGTCCAGTGGACTTGTTTCCATTAAGGTTAACAACAACACAAATCTTGTACGGGGTCCCTGGCACAAAATATTTTCAGATGGGGGGGGGGGGGGGGGCGTGGCCAAATACATATAAATGTGGGTGTCTTTGACATGAAAAGTTTGAGAACCGCCATAGAGAGTCTATGGAGAGTTAATTTACAGTACTGTCAGTACATTCACATTTCTTAGTTAATTGAACTCCGAGAGGGTACAATATAATATATTGTCTACCCTCTCGGAGTCGATTTGGTTATATATTGAATATATAACCAAATGGACCTAAGTGTACCATCTCAGAGTTACAAATGGGTAAATTACATTTGTCCCAGCATAAAAATGTTTTCTCCCCACTCACAGAATGCAGAGCGTTCAGATGATGAGGGTACAGCCCAACCTGGAACCTCTACGGGCAAAGAGGAGGAGAATGAAATCCTTTTTAGGAAGGTAAAATGGGCCATCAAATCCTTTACACCAGTGGTTCTCAAAGTGGGGTCCTTGAGGGGATTTACAGGGGGTCCCCATTAGAATTAGTTAATATAGCATCACATTCATTTTAACCACTTTAACCCTGTATACATCCCAAAAAAAATCTGAACATTTTGTATATTTTTGAAACATTTTAAGAACACAAAACGTATATAGCTGGCACAAAATATTCAGGGGGTCCCCAGTGTAATTAGTTAATATAGCATAACAATCATTTTAATATATATTTTATATATATATATATATATATATATATATATATATATATATATATTCAGGGGTTAGAGTGGGCTAGTAGTCATGCTCTTATTTCTAAAACCTTAAACACTGTCTATACTACTTTCAGGTCCAAGAAATCCACGAGGGACTGGAGAGTCTTCGAAGCAAAGTCACTGACCTCGAGAACAAACAGAAAACAGTACTGGGTGTAGCACTACCAGAGAATGGTCAGTAATCATGCACTCACATCTGTTGGTCACGACTTGGTGGTTAAATTTGGAGTTGTATCAGGGTACCAGTTAAAGTCTGCAGTAACGTGTACGTAGATCAGCTTCTCTGCTGTCCTAACTGCCTGGTGGGAAGTCTGAATTCTTCTCACATCAGGTTACAGATGACAGCATTCTGTGTAGACCTGGGATGGTTTCATTTGTGTGTTCTGACATGATGGTTGCTGAGTAAAATACTTTCCCCCCTCCTGATCTAGATATGAAGAAAGAGCTCCAGACTCTACGAGATGAGATCAAAACGATGGCCAGTCAGTTCCAAAAGAAACTGAAGAGTGAGGATATCTGCAGACTGTTTCAATTATTTGTATCCAATCACACTGGAATAGATGTTGCACTTCCAGAATAACACATATTTGTGTTATTTTCCAGCCATTGAACCCAAAAAGGGAGCGGATGATGGAACATATGTGTCCATAAACATGAGGATGCAGCGAACCCAGGTTGGATCTTTATTCATTTATGTGTTGCATTAAAGTCCTCGAATTCTCTAGCAGCTACCAACAGTGCTGTTTCTCAAAAATACCTAAGGTTGTAGCTATAAAGTTAGTCACAACATGAAATACACATTGATTTCAGCCCATTGTTTGCGAACACAGCGGAAGGAGGCGCTTACTATGAAACTGTGCTCGGGTTGTGTGTGTGTCCGTCCGTCTGTGTGCAGTATTGTGTGCACTGCCTGTGTGCAGCCGCGCCCCCATGTGACTCACGCTCTCATTGGCTGCTGACAGATCTCAGAGTGCAACAGTGTGGCTGAAATCCGCCTGCCCTTGGGTGACTAATTACACTCCTCTGAGAGAAATACAGCAGCTACAGTAAAAAATAACACATCTAAAAGCATCTACACGAGTTCATCTATTGGGATATCTAAGAATTCCATGTCATTTGTGCATACTTCAGGCCGGATGGCAAGTTGAAAACGCCTTAGTTTGAGGACAGTTTTAGATTTCTTCTTGCTATGTTATTTTCGAGCAGCGTTCGCTTCCCGCGTTCGCGCGTCTTACTTGTGTATGAGTGTGTGTGCAAGTCTGTTGTGTATGAAAGTGAGACAGAAAACACGAGAGGGAGAGAGGAAGGCCTTTTATGATTTATGATTGTGTCTGTCAGATGTCATTTGCCCATCTGGTGATAAATACTACAGCTGCAAATTTAGCATCCATTAGACTGCACATGTGTGTGTGTGTGTGTGTGTGTGTGTGTGTGTGTGTGTGTGTGTGTGTGTGTGTGTGTGTGTGTGTGTGTGTGTGTGTGTGTGTGTGTGTGCGTGCGTGCGTGCGTGTGTCATGTGTGTGTGTGCGTGGTTCAATCGACTAGCCTAAATACTTAACGTGGTCTCCCGTTCTGTCTGTAGCATGGTGTCTTGTCCAGGCAGTTTGTGGAGCTGATGGGCCACTGTAACACCATCCAGTCTCAGTACAGAGACCGCAACGTGGAGAGAATAAAGAGGCAGCTCAAGATCAGTAAGCGTTTTGTGCAGTCCAGCAGGTCATTTTGTGAATTCAACTGCTTTTATTTGACCATGCAACTCCTATTCATTTCTACTGGGATATGACTCCGTTCCTTGTTGTGGTTTATGTGGTCCTCATTATATCTCTGATAGCTTGTCTGTTAAAATCCAGATCATGGGCCGTGATGATTCTTACAACTTTCTAAAAGTCATTATTTACGATCCGAAGCCCTTAACACTAATATGAATCTCTCCCCTCAGCTGGTAACAATGTAACCGATGAGGATGTGGATGCCATGTTGGAAACTGGACAAACAGATGTTTTTACACACAAGGTGAGTGTTTTTCTATCCAAATACAGGTTATGTGTTAATCTGACAACAATAACTACCTGAGTCACTCTACTAGTAACTACCTGGAGATGTGTTTAAAGTATATAATTACTGTCACTGTTAAGATGATTGACTCCACATATGATATGACTAGAGGTTCGGGCCGCTAACGCGGCCCTCACAGCTACCTTGCACCGCCGATCCGTTATGCCTATATGTGGAGATCTCTGTATCTGTCAGTCGTCGTCCCTTTTGTGGTCATATATGGAGATCTCTGTACCTGTTAGTCCTTGTCCCTTTTATGCCCATATATGGAGATTCCTGATATCATCAGTATATGGCCATATATGGGCATGATTTGTTAGAGCCTGATGCCATGATGACACATTGAGGTTAGATAAAACAGTCCATATTTGGGCGTAGCTGCATTGGGAAGTCCTTATGGTTATGGATGAATCATGGTGACATGAGCGTGACGGCGTGGTCTGTGCGCCCACCCATCCTCCCTTAAAGGGATAGTTCACCCCCAAAAGGACTTTTTGGTTGTTTTTGATAGATACGCAAGCTAGACGCACGCGGGTACGCACGTGCATGGCCGTGCATGTGCGGGCGTGCATGCACCTTCAGAGCACGCTGGGCAAGACCTAGCCGGTTGAGTGTCTAAACGGAAGTACTGGAATTTGGCGAAAGTACCGCCCAAGGAAATTACATTGATGCTTTATAGATCTGTTTACATTCTCTGTGAATTAAACGAGTGTTGTGATTGGTCAAAAAAGATCGTTTCCGGGGAAAATACGTACGACGGAAGTTCCGCCCCTATAGACACTCTCTGCTTTAGGTCGTGACCAGGCTTTTCTCTTTGCAGATGAGTAAGGCTGGGAACAAGGCTACCTTCAGAGTGCTTCGCTACACCGGCAGTACACCCCTGATATTGGGTTGACTGTGGACTGTTCGTGGCATGATTTGTTTGTATAAGAAAGAAAATAGGGCGTCTCCTATCCACTTGTTGCTGGTGGCATTGGCATGCATGTCTTGTTTGCAGCTTACGTGCGAGTCTTGCACCGGCCGTGTGCATAAACCAATTATTTGTTTACAAATATTGAGACTGGAGACACAGGTGACTGTTTCATGTAATCAATTCCCAACAGATCCCAAACCTGTTGTTTTGGGGAGCCCTGGTTTCTGTTCATTCAACCTCCTCTTGTGCATTGGCTGGTGAGGTGCTCCATGGCGAGACATATGTACTTCATCACGCAATGGTATTGCGCACCAAGAATAGCTGACATGCAAGCTCACAACCGCGTCGCGGATGCGACCGTTATGAGCATGGAGGTCTGCTATTCTCGGCCGATCTCTGCACGCGACACCTTCGCGGGACGGAGCATAAATTAGGCTTGATGGGCTGCAGCTGCACGAGCAAGAGCAGGGCTCTGGTGCCGTGATCATAGAGTGCTCCCTTTGTTCTAGTGACAGCGACTGTAGGTGTGGTTTAGAGGACAACTGCTTTGAATTGTTATCATTGTTTACACACAACAGAAACCAATGATTATATATTTCACTAGAAAAAGTGCTCCTCGGAGCACAGGTCTCCGCCAGGTCAGGTACGTTATTGTGGCCTCCTGGTGGCGCTATAATAGGCCAATGTGAAAAGGGTGCGATTTGTTCTTAGGCTTTTCACTGCAATCGGACACTGCATTCATGATATGAGGCATTTTGTTCCAAAAATGTGTTTTGCAAAATTTGACCTGCTGGTGGCGCTATAACAGGCCAATGTGAAAAGGTTGGCATTTCTTCCTCGGCTTAATAGAAATGTGCGTGTGAAATTTCACGAAAATCGCAGCTGCGTTCATGATTTGAGGCATTTTGTTCAAAACGGACCAATCCTGCAAACTTTGGAAGCCAATCTTAGGCAATCAAAATGGAATATGGGAAATCGGATATATCCGTGTTGATCACATGACTATAGAGATACTGTGTACTAGAGATGCGCGGATGGGTTTTTTTGTCACCCAAATCCGCGTTAACAAGTTCATTATCCATCCGCCATCCACCCGCGGTAATTATATCATCCTATTTATAGATCCGCACCAACCGCACCAAATAATGTTATTTTCCTGACGTTAGTTTTTTTATAAACAATGTCACTCACCACTGTCGCGATGCAGTGACTGTATACAATCCACAACCATGGTAACAACAAGCGCACGTCTTCATTAAGTTACTTTCGCTTTCAACCACTTTGTTGCCATGTCGGCTTTTTATAAGCTTTTTATAAGCGACTTTTTTGCTGGCTTGTTTGACACTTGTTTTGGGCTTGTTTTCATAGACCTGGCTGCTTATTTCTCTCGCAACCTGGCAACACTGGCTGGCTGCAAAGCAACGTGTAGTGAGCGGCTATTTTGTGCCTGGTGTAAAATGACGTAATATTAAAATACTACAAACGCACACACGGTGAAATTTAGTGCTTTTTAAAAGCTATTATAGGCCTATAGATTGATATCATTAATTTAATTCCCGCATTATTTCATCCGCGGTTTATCCAATATTAATTAATAAATATATTTGATTGACCCAAATCCACCCAAACTGCGGTTAACTGCGGCAACGGCGGCTAAAACCGCGATCCACGCATCTCTACTGTGTACCAATTTGTGTGATGTTTGGACAAAATCTGTAGGAGTAGTATCAATAAATGTGTTTTGCACATATCAGCCTCCTGGTGGCGCTATAACAGGCCAATCTGAAACATTTGGGCCAGAGGTTCTGACTTGGCATCCAGGGAGTGTGTGTGCACAGTTTCGCAGCGGCCGGGCCAACGGTGCCAGAGATTAGGTGGTAACGGACGGACAGGACACACAGACACACGGACGGACGGACGGACGGACGGACGGACGGACAGGGGGTAAAACATACTCTCTCGCCATGCCTTTCGGCCTGGCGGAGACAAAGAGCAAGAGATCACAGTAAAAATTCTAAGCATTCTTCCTCCATACTGGGAAAAAAACAGCATTGGTGCCGGCCTGCGCACGCATACTGGTTCTTATCAGTGTGACGTTGTCTGATAAGCGGTCTATTTGTGGTGTCTGCAAAGAAAGCAGACATACAATCTTGGGCTGTAGGGGGTCCTCTATTGGACAAAATGTGGTCATGCTTATGTTCCCTCCGCCTTCCTCAGCCCTATGTTCCCTCAATACCTAACAATTTGTTTTCATCCAAATTAGGTCCTATGTTCCCTCAGCCCTATGTTCCCCCATCCCAAATTAGACCCCATGTTCCCTCAGCCCTATGTTCCCCAATCCCAAATTAGACCCTACTAGTCCAGACAGGAATGGGAGCAGCCGAGCAGGACAGCAAAATTACCGTTAATTTCTCCCTGTGACCCTTGTCATTCATATTATAAAAAATATGTTTAATACTTTTTTTTTGATCGGTGGCTTTGGAGAAAACATTGGTGGCTATAGCCGCCAAATCCCCCACGTAGTTCTGCCCCTGAAGGACCCCTTAGGTGACGCAGATGAAGCAGGGACACAATACAAGGGTATTCAACAGGGGGGCCGTAACCTCCAGGGGGTCTTCAGAGTCACAAGATATTGTGATTATCTTTAATTGGACTGAAAATGCATGAATCCAACATATTATTAGCAAAGAAAAAATACTACCCAACACAACCAACAAACAATTAATAAATGTAGACCCATTCAAGCAAAAGTGTAGATTATATATGAAATTTATATCTTTTTACAGTTTAACTTGAAATTTGGCACACATGTCCCTTTGGTGATCCTAAGTCATCCTGGAAGGGGTGGATCTATCTAATTCCCCCATAAGTTGTCTTTTTCAAACAAACACAACACCGATTTTATGCACAGAAATGTAAAGCAAGCCTCAATATAATTTCCTTGGACCAAATTCCAGTACTTCCATTTAGACTCTCAACAGGCTAGTATGTACCGTGGAGAGCGGGGCTATATATGGTAGTGGTAGTGCACTGCGTATTTGTAGTGGGTGGGATGCCTCGCCCACTACCTCGCTAATCATTAGACTCCCAATTCACCACCAGGTTCGACTCCCGCTTGGGATGCTACTTTTTCAAACAACCGCGGACTACTTTTTTTCGCCGATAAAGTATAGTTTTGGACCGGACCGCGACGGAGGAACATTGCGAAGTTCGCTTTGAGCCAACTCAGCCCCGTCCCAGTTATGTACCGATAGGCACAGAATAGTAAATGATGTTGTGGGGACTGCGTTTGCCCCAACTGACACTCAAAGTGACTACTGGCCAATCACAGCGCGTCTTTCCCGGGACTTACACAACTTCTGCTACAAATCCGCAGTGCATTCCCAAAGCTCGCGAGGGCGGGACCTCCAGACAGGAAAGACATCTAAGTCCAGCCAATCAGAGTATTGCTCGGAGTGTATCAAGTAATACTTCTGTGTTCACACCAGAGGGCGCTCTCCCATAGGCGAGACTCAAAGCGACTCTATAGAAACTAAAACACATTCAAGACTCACCCAGCAGTCTAAACCTACATCCTTGGCATTTTTCATGCCAAGGACCCCTAAATTGATATAGATTTGGCCGCGGACCCCCATCTGAAAATGTTTTGTGCCAGGGACCTCCAGACAGGGGCGCCGATATTTATAAGCTCTAGTGGGTGCGCAACCTGGCATACATAATGTGCCCCGTTCGCGCGTGCGCATGTGTGCCCCGTTCGCGCGCGCGTGCGCGAAACATTTTGAGGGTTTTGGACGGATAATTTACTTTTTTGGGGGGGTTTTGTAACTTTATTTCGGTTAATTAGGTTTATTCAGTGGCGATCTGAACCAGGTGATCTGATTTTGAAAAAAAAAACGTTTGAAGGACCATGACAAAGACTTTTAATGTGTGGTAAAACTGAACGTCATGAAACCTTTAATGAGAGTGAATGACTACATCATGCGCTAGGCTGAACCTAATACAATTTAAAGTGGTGCACCGTATTTATTTTACTAATCTTAAACTTTCTAAAATATACCCAAGTATCACAGATTCCTGTAAGAGATGCCATATGTCCCCAGCAAATATGACACACATGTTTTGGTCTTGTCCCCGCCTACAAGGCTACTGGACTGCTATTTTTAAACACCTTGCTGAAGCTTGGAACATACTGTAGAGTTGTCACCGGGTGCAGAGATGGCGTTGTTTGGAACTTGTTCAGATCACCAACATATTGGAAGGGGTATAAAGCAGAATCTTGCCTTTATATCTTTATTAGCAAGAAGAAGGATACTATTGGAGTGGAAATCACCACTGGCCCCTAAAGCATCTGTATGGCTTAAAGACCTCATGATGTGCCTAAATTTGGAGAAATTTTCATTTAATCTGAGAGGATCACCGGGAAAATTCGATCAGGTTTGGGGCCCTATGATTAAACGTATAACTAA
Source organism: Gymnoscopelus braueri (assembly GCF_963280865.1). NCBI lineage: Eukaryota > Metazoa > Chordata > Actinopteri > Myctophiformes > Myctophidae > Gymnoscopelus > Gymnoscopelus braueri. The sequence goes on along the minus strand of NC_137617.1, from coordinate 30,375,306 downwards.
ATTAAAGACGTTACAGGACAGATAAAGCAAACACCACCATCGGCACGTTGACAAGCTCTAGGTTAATACATGCTAAAGGAAGAAAACAACGGATTCCTACTTTCCTTTTTTGTATACACTCTGACTCCATATGTACCATGGGGAGGACTAGGAGGGTTAGCGAGGGAAATCATAATACTTATGAATTGATTATTATAAACCTTTTTCTTTTTTCTTTTGAGTTATGTAACTGTATGTTACATGTCTGAATGTTGCATGTTGTATGTGGGATTGGGGTGGGGGGTAGATGTAAATGCAAAAAAATAAATACAATAAAAATAAAGTATAGTTTTGGACCGGACCGCGACGGAGGGGCGCAGTCTCAAGCGAACTTGAGCCACGAGAGGCACCGCGAGTTGCCGTGCCGAACATTGCGAAGTTCGCTTTGAGCCTACTCAGCCCCGTCCCAGTTATGTACCGATAGGCACAGAATAGTAAATGATGTTGTGGGGACTGCGTTTGCCCCAACTGACACTCAAAGTGACTACTGGCCAATCACAGCGCGTCTTTCCCGGGACTTACACAACTTCCGCTACAAATCCGTAGCAAATCCGTAGCGAATTTCATTTTTTTCGTCTAACGTCAGTTCAGCTCAATATTGTTTATTTACTACCTTTTTTCGGATTCGCTGTCAAATCAATCAATGGTAGTTTACATTTCTAGCATCCAGGCAGTTCTTCGCCCCTTCTGTGCTGGCCACGCTGGGGCGGGAGACCTGGCGCCCTGACGGGTGTCCCCTTCTGGTGGTCGATGACCTCTGGTGCCTCTCTGGCGAGCGGCCATTTCTCTGGCCCCGGGCATAGGAATGACCGGGCTCACAACCCTATCCTATCCTATTATATAGGAAACCTCTGTCAATCAGTCAGTCTGTCTGTTCTGCATGTTTCTCCTCAGTGGGTTGAGCAAATGATCTGAGCTTGCACACAGGCATTGACCATTAGCATATGCAGACAGTGACTTGGCCCGTTTTTCACTCTCCCCAAATTTAAGCTGTTTATTAACGTCTTTGTCTAAACACCGGAGATTCAGAGGGGGATCTGTGCGCATGCCCACAGACCTGTTGGGATCTGTGGTGATGGTTACAGCCCCACAAGCTATGGGATCTCTATCTGCTGCCTACACTTGGCTTTTACACCAGAAAACGCCAGGACAGACCAAGGGCCCAGCATCCGGCTTTGAAATTGAGTCTATATAGGAAGTAAAAGTTCATATGAATGGCCTGTAGGTTCGCTGTCTTACCCCTGCTGGTGTCAGAAGAATTAACTCAAGCGGACGGGTTTTGGTGAACTTCACACTTGATTTTATTACCTTAATAAACCTTTCATAAATACTTTATGCTTCCAGTTGCTAATTTAACGTCTTCTTTCAATCAACATGATATGCGTTCTGATAAATTATGGTCCCATTTATTCTAAAATTGATGATAAATTAGGGTATGCTCTTGGAGGGGCGGGATGATTTGATTGACAAGCTACACAACCAATAGCATTCATACCCCGCCCCCGCTCTTGAGTGACAAGCTACCCAACCGATAGCATTCATTTCCGGTGTCATAGAATATGACGCGATATGACGCGATATAGAAAGAGATGGAGGATTTGAAATCGGTGAAAAATAGGCTTCATTTACGGTCTTAGAAACCAATGGCGTCATAATGTATTTTTACTGTCTATGGGATAGACAGACGCTGCCTGCAAACTTATAAAGGACTGTTTTATGAGCGGGACGGCGCTTTAGATATCATCTCCATAGCACTAGCACGCAGACTGACATATGCAATTTTCGAATCCAGGTTGTGTTATTAGCACACATAGCTTAGCTGAAATAATGTAAACATCAACTTCTCAAGGTTGTGAGTGGCAACAATTCCACGTCGGGTCGTAAATGATCGGGTTGTCACACACACCATACTCCAACAGGGTTAAATCACTGTCCAAAACGTAACTATACATATTGAGCGCATAACCCAAAAGTCTGCATATAGTTTGGACAGTGTATGGACTAGTATGTGTGGATTTTACAGTTTTTCCTTGGCCCGTGTAAAAATCTGTCTATAACTTTTTGAGATATCTTGCAAAAAGATAAAAAAAGATGCAGGTTCATGAACAAACAAACAGGAGCAAAAACATCAGCTCATTTGTACTCATCTGAGGGAACATAGGGCTGAGGGAACATAGGGTCTAATTTGAGAAGTGGGAACACAGGGCTGAGGGAGCATAGGGTTTAATTTGGGAAGTGGGAACATAGGGCTGAGGGAACATAGGGTCTAATTTGGGAAGTGGGAACATAGGGCTGAGGGAACATAGGGTCTAATTTGGGATGGGGAGACATAGGGTTGAGGGAACAGAGCTGAGGGATAGGGCTGAGGGAACTTGAGTACGCTCCCGACAAAATCAGCGGCAACATAAAGTGTGACGCATACCGCGTAACATGGACTTCCGTGTTGCGCAATCATGTAGTTTCATGGAAAATATGAAAGTTGCACGCATGAAATGTAGTTTATTGGATTTCCCATGGCATGCACTATATTTGTGCATAGTTTGAAGGCATTTGCACTACTGGTGTCAGGTGTGCTAGTAGGAGGTGAACGGGATAAACGAAGTACGGCCTTCTCTATTAGGGTGGGTGGATAAGTGATCACATACTTGTTTTGTTGCCACTCTTATTGCTCGAACTGGACTCAAGGCTTGGTAAGCAGCAGCATATCCAAGAAACTGTCATTCCTACGTAGCGTGAGTGTGACTACCATAGCTCTAGGAAATGCCCCCGCAAAAAAAAGAACCATGTTACATGTTACACACAACATCTGATCAGTATGTTTTTCTACGCCACCCTATCCAGATCTTGATCGATGCCAAAGCTACCCGGCAGGCACTGAATGAGATTGAGTCACGACACGACAAGATTCTGAAGCTAGAGCCACACGATATGTTCCAGTACCTGGCTATGGAGGTGGAGGCAAAGGTAAGCTTCTTACAAAACAAATTCTTCACCAATATGTTTGTAAAGGTGTCTGCTGTCTTGCAACACGTTTCAAAAAGATTTAAATTCAACTGACAGTTCCTGAAAGTTGGGGTACCTTATACATTAAAAGAATGTCGGGGTAACTTATGACCATTAAAATTGTCTCGAACACCAATGGCAATAAAATGATAGGACATTTCACTTGCAACTTGGTTTCACTTGCAATGAATTTCATTTTAAATTCAGTTAAACACATTAAAATGGTTGGTCCATTTGCGCACTAAACAGCAGTACTAAACAGACCCATGGATAGGAGCAGTGATGAACGAAACTGAGACCCAACTGAAATCCTAACAAACAAAAGAAAATGGTCAAAATCTAAAGTGGGGAGTCTGGGGAGCCAAGCACTATGTGCATGTAGTCCCACCAGACTACCATAAACTACCAGAACAAAAAACGAGAAACTAAACTCACCTGTAAAGAAACTAGAAAAAGTTCTCCTCGGAGCACTGCCAGACCCCTAGTGGTTGAAATCTGAAGATCAGAGCACTACGTCACGCGAATCTTGGCCAATCAAGGGGACAGGTAGGAAAAGAGGGACAGACCGACCGACCGACCGACAAAGACTCCTGTAGGCCGACCCCTGGGTCTGGCAAAAACACCAAAACAGTACTTATGACCAGGCCCATCATAACTGAACTGGAAAAGAAAATTAACTAAATAAGGGAACAAAAGGCTGGTGTTGTCTGCTGGGGTGCTGGAGAGAGAATGAGATCTGGAAACAGCTAATCACTGCATGAGTAGCCTCGGAAACCCATGCTTTTTTTTTTACTGCATGAGGGACAGCTGATACAGGGAGGAGCAATCACGGCAATCATAAAGCCCAGGTGACTGTCTAGCCATGGACCAGAGCAGCAGAGCCAACATGCATGACAGCGTGGAAACAAGCCAGAGGACAGAGAAACATTAGTGGCCGCCAAATAAAACAGTGCTATAGACTGAGGTGAGTGCATATGTGCAAGCACATACTGTAACACCCCCACCCTAAGTTATTGAACCCCCTGAACCACTGCCACCCCTGACTTATGTCACGGCACACCATGGGAACCACTGCTTTAGACCAAATGTACTTTGTTCTATTCAATGGGCAGACCATAAACCTATCATTAGGCAAAAAATTATAAATGTGAAATAAAAGCTTGGTCTCTCTCTCCTCCCCTCCCCTCCCCTCCCCTCCCCTCCTCTCCTCTCCTCCACAAACAAACAGGCCGGCACAGTCACGCACACTTTACTATGTGCCATCATTTTAAGCAAACGTGCAGCACATACCATACTTTATGTTTGCTGTTTGCAGACAAAATCAATTTAGTCAATTTAGGCCCCTGGGAGCAATATATATAGTCATACCAATGTTATGTATATTCTTTTATATATATATATATATATATATATATATATATATATATATATATATATATATATATATATATATTTTGGAGAGCTGTATTATTTAATGGCTAAATGTTAAATTGTTATTTTCCAATAAAAAGATTTATGAAAAAAGAAGAAAGAAAAAAATCAGGAGACCAAAAGGGGAGGATTTCATTTACCCATCTCCTTTGGGGTTTGCATTTGTTTATGACATGTATTATTGTGTTAATTTTGTATGCTATGTACATAGTTCCCAGGACTTTTTGTGTTATCCTTTTATCTTCAGTGTCTCAGTGTACCGTTACTTTATTTCGGCTTTAGGGTTAGGGTGAGCTTCCAACAGTGTATTGGGGTGAATTGCCTCGAATATATTTGCAGTTCCATGTAAGCTGGTGAATCTCTGGGAAAGTTGCTGAGAGGCGGAGCACGCAAAGGGGGTCTAATTCTAATAAAATAAAGGTCCACGTGATCTGACGGCCCGGGCCCCCGAAGTCCCGGGCCCGTAGGCGGCCGCCTACCTAGCCTACCCGGACGCTCCGCCACTGCCCCCACTACATATTGGAATCATGTTAAATGTGTGTTTTCAGACATTTAACCACGTAAACCCTCACCAAACCTCTTTGCCAAAAATAGCCGATCTACAAGCTCACAAGGCGTCTTGTAGATCTGATCATTTACTGTTCCCCCAGAATAGGGATGCGAGGCTTCAAGTGGTTAATGTAAAAATAAAGGAGGACATAATATGTTATATATATATATTATGGGTCCCGGTCCAGGACCCCCTGTTGAAGACCCCTGGGCCCTGCATAGACTGTACAAAAAGAAAGGGGTGTGCCTGGACCAGTCTGGACCACTACTACCCATGCTACTACTAGCCTGGTAAACCACCCCCCCTCCGGAAATCTAATTTCCATTTGATTCCTGAAATCAAATGCAAATGAGATTTCCGGAGGGGGGTGGTTTACCAGGCTATGCTACTACCACCCTACCACGATAGGTGGCGAAAGCGTGCAACCAATGTGGATGTAGGTGATTTCCAACTGCGCCCGAAGAAGAGTCGTAGTAGTAGTTTACTTGTTGAATGACACCAGAGGAAAGTTTTTTAGCCATTCTGCTCTTTGAGCAGCAACTCTTCCACACTTCACTACACTGTCAACTTCAATTACAACTTTTATTTGAGCTATTGGCATCGCTTTTGGAAAATGCGGGATCGAACAAAGGAATTAAATGTGAGTTTCAAGAGAAAAAAAAAAGGCTAACTTTAGCATTAGCTCGCCAGCCCTCTCCTGCTAAAGTTGGAACTAACTAACATCAGTGATTCTAACTTGACACCTTAAGTGACAGATTAACGTATTGGTCTAATCTATCTGACTTATTGCTGGCGGTGACAGTCAATCACCAGTTTGCATGTTGAATATGTTGTTGATTTCCCCAACTTCCGTTTCAATGAAGTTGTGTATTTTTTCCATAGAGGATGTGACAGGACAGGGCAGGGCAGGGCAGACTGTCCTGTTCTGCAGGGCACACATGGTACATTCACGTTTCTTAGTTCATTGAACTCCCAGAGGGTACAATATATCAGTGGTTCTTTTAACTTAAATTTGAAGGACCCCCATAACTCTGAGAGTGTACACTCTCAGAGTTACAGACCCTATAAGGGTCCATTTGGATTGGAACACCCCCTCAAGGAACCCAGATGGTCCCTGGATCCCACTTTGAGAAACACTGCAATATACAACCACCAAATAGACCCAAAAGTTTCCATTTATTTTGTACCGTCTCAGAGTTACAAATGGATAAATTATACATTTGCCCCCCATCATAACATGTTTTCTCCCCACTCACAGAATGCAGAGGGTTCGGATGAGGATGATGAGGGTGCAGCCCTCATGATCAAACCTGGAACCTCTACGGGCAAAGAGGAGAAGGAGAATGAAATCTTTTTTAGGAAGGTAAAATAAGCCATCAAATCCCTCTTACACCATATACTGTAGTAGATATCATAAAATGTACTTGGTGGTTTTTACATTGTGTTTCAGTTCTATCAATTGAGTACAGTACATACTTTTTGAGTGGTGTGTGATGTGTGTGCACCATTCATCATGTCACTCAACTCTTCATCCCCAAAAACCTGTAAGAGTCATGGTCATATATTAAATCTGGTCACATTGTCGTATGAAAAATGATGACTAACTAGTCAGTGAAAGAGGGGTTCTTAGATATTTCCTATACTGGTTCTGATTTAGATGAAATGTAATGATTAACTTTACATTATTGTACCTCTCTATGATTGTCTTCGCATGATTCTTGGTGTTATATATATATTTTTGTGTTTATTGCATCGATGGTTCTAGGAAGTGAGTACACTTTATATTGATCTTTGTGTGTGTCATGTACCTGGATACTACAGTGGATGTGCATGCACTACTGTACGGCTCTTATATATTATCTCCATGCCTGCCATAATAATGATGCTTTTAATTGAACAATTAAAAGCATCAGTTGTCAATTTTCTTCCCTGTCAAATTCATTTTTTTAAAATATTAAAACAAGACTAATTTATATCAATATCATCATCAGCTCATATTGCAATATTCATTAAATAAACCACCACTGTATAATTTTCATATTGTATACTGCACTACTTGGATATTCTATATTATACGGTAGCTCTGTTCAGGGGGTAGAGTGGGCTAGTAGTCATGCTCTAAAATTTCTAAAACCTTAAACACTGTCTTTAATACTTTCAGGTCCAAGAAATACACGAGGGACTGGAGAATGTCCGAAGAAAAGTCACTGACCTCGAGAACAAACAGAAAACAGTGCTGGGTGTAGCACTACCAGAGAATGGTCAGTAATCATACACTCTCATCTGTTGGTCAGGACTTGGTGGTTAAATTTTGAGTTATATCAGGGTACCAGTTAAAGTCTGCAGTACCGTGTACATAGATCAGCTTCTCTGCCGTCCTAACCACCAGGTTGGAAGTCTGAATTCTTCTCAGATCAGGTTACAGATGACATCATTCTGTGTAGACTCGAGCTTAGGATGGTTTCATTTGTGTGTTCTGACATGATGGTTGCTGAGTACAATACTTTCCCCCCTCCTGATCTAGATATGAAGAAAGATCTCCAAACGCTACGAGATGAGATCAAAACGATGGCCAGTCAGATCGCAAAGAAACTGAAGAGTGAGGATTATCCGCATACTGTTTCAATTATTTGTATCCAATCACACTGGAATAGATGTTGCGCTTCCAGAATAACGCTTATTTGTGTTATTTTTCAGCCATTGAACCCAAAAAGGGAGCGGATGATGGACCATATGTGTCCATAAACGTGAGGATGCAGCGAACCCAGGTTGGATCTTTATTCATTCATGTGTTGCATGAACGTCCTCATCTCAAATTCTCTAGCAGCTACCAACAGTGCTGTTCTCGCATTACCTAAGGTTGTAGTTTGTATAAAGTTAGTCACAACATGAAATACACATCGATTTCACACTGAAGTGTAAGAGTGTGTGTGTGTGTGTGTGTGTGTGTGTGTGTGTGTGTGTGTGTGTGTGTGTGTGTGTGTGTGTGTGTGTGTGTGTGTGTGTGTGTGTGTGTGTGTGTGTGTGTGTGTGTGTGTGTGTGTGTGTGTGTGTGTGTGTGTGTGTGTGTGTGTGTGCGTGATCAGCCTAAATACTTAACGTGGTCTCCCGTTCTGTCTGTAGCATGGCGTCTTGTCCAGGCAGTTTGTGGAGCTGATGGGCCACTGTAACACCATCCAGTCTCAGTACAGAGACCGCAACGTGGACAGAATAAAGAGGCAGCTCAAGATCAGTAAGCGTTTTGTGCAGTCCAGCGGGTCATTTTGTGAATTGAACTGCTTTTATTTGACCATGCACCCCCCCCCATTCATTTCTACTGGGACATGACTCCGTTCCTTGTTGTGGTTTATGTGGTCCTCATTATATCCCTGAAGTCTGTTTACTGTAAATCCAGATCAGGGCTGTGATGTTTCTTACAACATTCTAAAAGTCATTATTTACGATCCGAAGCCCTTGACGCTAATATTAATCTCCCCCCTCAGCTGGTAACAATGTAACCGATGAGGAGCTGGACTCTATGTTGGAAACTGGACAAACAGATGTTTTTACACAGAACGTGAGTGTGTCTTTCTTTCCAAATACAGGTCATGTGTTAATCTGAAAGTCTCTACAATAACTTCCTGAGTCACTCTACTTGTAACTAACGGAAGCTGTGTTTAAAATATATCATTGCTGTCACTGTTACGATGATTGACTCCAAATAAGATATGATAAGTGATCACATACTTGTTTTGTTGCCACTCTAATTGCTCAAACTGGACTCAAGGCTTGGTAAGCAACAGCATATCCAAGAAACTGTAATTCCTACGTAGCAGTGTAGTGTGACTACCATAGCTCTAGGAGACAATGTCCCCGTAGCAAAAAAAAGAACCATAAACATGTTACACACAACATCTGATCAGTATGATTTTCTACGCCACCCTATCCAGATCTTGAACGATGCCAAAGCTACCCGGCAGGCACTGAATGAGATTGAGTCACGACACGACGAGATTCTGAAGCTAGAGCGGAGCATCAGGGACCTACACGATATGTTCCAGTACCTGGCTATGGAGGTGGAGGCACAGGTAACGCTCCATCAGAGAAGCTTCTCCTCTCTCGCTTGGCTATTTGGGGCTTTTCAAAGTTGTCTGATTTGGGTTTTTGTGTTCCCCACTCCCTTCCTTCTCGTGCAGGGGGAGATGGTAAACAACATCGAATCCAACATCATCCAGTCGTCGAACTATGTGGAAAAGGCAAAGGGAGACATAAATCAAGCTGTTACATATCAGCAGAAGGCACGCAAGGTACAATGTCATGCACTTTTATAAGTTGACCCATATTAGAACTTGAATGAAGAATCGGTTGAACCCATTACTCTCTCTCTTTCTACCCTCCCCTTCCTTTTCCCACAGAAAAAGATATGGATTGCGGTGTGTCTCGCCATACTCATACTTATTCTAGTCATCTCCTTGGCGTCTGCCTTTGGCGGATGAGCTCCTGTGTTGGCTCTAGTCCAGTCTGGAAAAATACATCACGAACTTAAGGTCATATTTCATATACAGTATAGATAATGTCCACATGTCCATACCAACAGGGTGTTGGAGAATTAGGTCAATGCCTTTCAATGTTTCTCCCCTGTGCCCACTATCATGCTTTAGTCTTTTTCACATTGGTGAGTTGTGTTCACTGACACCCACTCCCCATCCCAATGTTAGACCTTTCCTTTTTAAAGGAAGACATGTCCTCTCTGTTCTCATCTTTTAACTAACGTGTTGTTAAAACACTAATACATTGACATATAGGAAGGCACACATTCTACACACTTCCACAGATTGAATTCTGGGGGCTTATGGAATCTCTGTTCAAACTTGGTCCTCAGTGAACACCATCAAGACCATGATGGGAGGACTTGTCATGTCAGCTTGTGTGTGTGCATGTGTGTTGGTATACATTTTGCTGGACCCACCTCTCAACTCACGTGTTTGTGAGCGAGGAAAAATGCAGTATTGGCAACACTGATATGGCGCTGATCATAATCTACTCAGGAAAAACCTGCTAGTTATGTTGATTCTCATTATGTGGCTGTTTATAAATGAATGACAAAAGTAAATAACAGTTCTATTAGCCCAGGGCTTGTTTTTAAAATGCATATAAATAGACTAATATAATTGTACATAGCCAATATTGTTTTGGTGAGCAATGCAGTTGATTGAAAAACTTGAACATTGTATGAAACTGCATTCATGTAACCAGTGTAAATAGAGAAGCTCTTTTATATGGAATCCACCTGCCTCCTTGAGGACTCCTGAGAAGGGGTCTGAGCACTGCATTGACCCCAAGGCTCCCACCCATCATTTGTGTATATATCTTGAACATTGTTCTTTAAGCTGCTATGTGAATATTTTGTCCACAGCAGCAATAGAATCCTTTTAAAAGAATTGTCATAATGGAGCCTTTTCTCGTCATTCAAGTCCTTTGTGCGTTACTAGACAGTTCAAAGGGCCAGAGACCATCATGTGCACTAATTGTATTGTTAATGAGGGACGGTGTGTGCTGTTACTGTTCTGCTTTCAGAACCATAACCATCTTTCATCTCTTACATCTGAATTCCTATGTAGTGTTTCAGTCGTGAAGCTGTGACACCCTAATGTCTTCAGTTTTTAATTTTCCTTTGCTAAACAGGCTCGTTGTTCCTTGCACTCTCTGAAAAGTAAGCATTGGAGTTCCTTGCTGAATCATTTTCCATGACAGAACATTTTTCTTACACTTTGTGATGTGTGAAGAAATGTGACTTAAATGTCAAGGAAATGTTAAAATGCACAGCGTCATTAGCTGAGGGAGAAGAGAGCAATAACTGTGCTCTGTAATCTGGCTGTTGAATTTTGTATCAGACTCATTTCATTTATTTTAATGATCCGTTTTTAAAATAAAATACTGCCATGTTATACAATGTGATATCCTGCCTCTTCATTAAGTTAAAGGAGGAGTTCACCCAAAAAGTGACTTATTTTCTATCAATTGCACACCCTATGAAGCCTTGAATCCATGGATTCTTTTTTGTTTTTGTCTCATTCCTAAGCTAATAATTTGATTCCCGTCTCTTACCGGCTAATGTATCCGGTAGGAGACACAAAGTAGATTATTTGTGTCTCCTACCGGAAATACACACGGTCATCAAGTTATTGTCTTAGGAATGCCACAAAAACTAAAATAAATCCATGAAATCAAGGCTTCATGGGGTGTGTAATTGATAGAAAATAAGCCATTTTTTGGGTGAACTCCTTTAAAGGCACAATTGTTAGATTGAGGCACTTTTTTTGTATTAAAATGGCTTGAACATCTGGATATTTTTGGTGTGTGCTTTGTGAGGGTCTACAGTGGTCTGTAGCATGGGGATTCTTTTAATTATTGAACCATAATTCAAAACAAGATTTCGGTGGTCCGATAATCTTGTTTGGTATTTTACTGCTCGTAAAGTGCTATAGTCGATACAATTGTTTGTCTGAAGTGCAATGCATACTCCTTCCGACGACCGAACTCCAGATCTATATTTCGGGAAGCCTTTCCGAACCGGGAGGAGTATGTATTGTGCTCAAGTCAACAGCAATTCAAATACCCTAACTAAGGAACTCAAGTCAACAGCAATTCAAATACCCTAACTAAGGAACTCAATGTTTCACCACAATTCATATTTTAAAGTGTTTACACAGGAGCTGATGTAGCCATCCTTTACATTATTTAGCCCTTTATAGCTTCAAAAGGCTGGTTTATCAGTTCAGAAATTGGCTAGTTGTAGGCTATAAGTTACACATTGCCATGGTTTAATTTATCTCAAGATACCCAACCACAGTCACAATTATGAAAACTTAATACAAAAAGATATCAGCTTATTTTTGGTCTTTTTATTCAACTGTCATTTTTGTCCTTTTAATCTTTCAAGTAAAACGATGTGGAATTACAAGGGAACAAAGGGAATGTAACAAATGAAGAGACATAATCAAAATAAGACCATCACCATATTGTCCCCCTCCCCCTGCTTAGAAACAGCTGTGGGAAATGCAAGTCCAAAGGGAAATGTGATTAATTGTCATCTGGGTACTGTACCAGTTAATCTTTTAATTCAAACATTTTATATTCAGACTACATTACATGTGAGAGGAACAATGAAGTCATGACAGTAAAAATCCAGGTGAAAAAAATAATTTGGTAGCACTGATGCACAGGCTACTTCAACGTATTAAGTAGTTACTTCATCGTCAATAACATGACGTTTCACACCCCGTTTCAGGTGCTTCACAAGGCATACTGTGGGTCAAAACCCATGCCCTAACAGGCACTGTTATTTTTTGTTTTTATTACATAGATTCATTGCCCTTTTTGTATGAATTTCTTTGTGACAATATGGGCCATAAGAAAGTCGGGCTTTGGGGCAGGCAAAAGAAAATACTATTCTGCAGCTCCCGGTAAGCAAAATAAGTCATGTCAAGACAGGAGCCAAGCATGAGAGATGGACGTATTCAGGGTTCCCGGCGGTACACTATGAGGTACCTTAACATAATTATTGATTGAGTTGATGTAAACAAAACAACAAACAAAAGAAAGAAAATATGTAATACTACACCACGATGCACTTGAAAACTGTGGGCCACGTATCGGATGTGCAAAAGGCTAGATTTAGAATGAAGTCAAAGACATGATGAGAGGAGGGGAGGGGCCCAAGCGAAAGACAAGCTCCAGCATAGTGCAGCAGAGATCACATTTACAGATCTGTTGTCTTCCTAATACCCTGGAAGAAATAAAATATCCATAACTTATAAACTGACTGCAAAGAAACAATAGTCAGAACAACTGACAGAATTTTCAGAAACGAACTGTCTAAAACCTTCCGACTTACAATACATCTGGTCACTCCAAAGTATTATTTTTTTTCGCACAAAGGATTTTTCATTTATAACCCTAGCTGAGGGTGCAGTCTAATCCCCAACACATAATATCTGAGTTTTCCAGTCTTTTAAATGATTACAGTACATAATGTGAACTAACAACAACTTGCCAATATCACCTTTTGCACCTTTTTAAACCCCGTATCAAGTCCCAAGGTGCTTTAAACCACTGTCTCTATTGTTGTCAGACCGTCGAAACTCATCATTACAGTGTCCTCAGTGAGGACACTGTGAAAGTGTCACCAACTCTCCCCAGTCTGGCTTCCCTGAGCCTTCTCCCAGCTGACAATGGCTGAGCTGGTGAGGGGACCAGGTCCAATTGGAGGGGGAGAGGGCCCGAGAGGCGGGGAGGTCCATAGCTTGAACCACACTCACAGTTCTACTTGCATTCATTTGAGTGTGGACAAAGCAGCAACCTTGGAGATTTCTCCATTTTCCTACTGTGCTCTGTTACAGCATCCCACTTGCCTCTCTCTGTCCCTTCCAGTTTGTTTTTTTTGGCCCTCTGTCCCTATTGTCATGTCTTGTTGTGACGCAGTTGACCGGAGCGGGTGCTTGCTGCAGGCGAGCGGGCATGCGCTGCTGCCAGTGCTGTGATACTGCGCAGCACCCTGTCGGGAGTCCCTTCGGCTCCAGAGCTGCTGCCCACATCTTGTGATGACCTCTGAGACTGCCTACCATCCTTGAAGCTGTCCCTTGCCTGGCCCTCCCCATCCTTGCGGTCCCGCTCGCTTCCCGAGGAGGTGGCTCGGGAGCGGGACTCCCTGGGTTCTGTTCCCTGGGAGCTGCCGCTCAGTGTTCGCTGGCTGCTGTTGCTGCTGCTACGGCTACTACTGCTGTGGCCACCACCCTCGCCTTCCCCGTCACTGCTCATGCTGCTGCAGGCACTGTGGCCCCGCGACGAAGACCGACCCTCTCCTTCCCGTTCCTTCCCCTCAGACGACTTTTTACTGCCGTCCTTCTCCTTGGCTTTCTCCTTGGCTTTGTCCTTGTCCAGCCTGCACCTCTTGACCTCCAAGTCCAGGGGAGGCAGGAGAGAGCCAGGGCACTGTCTGGTGGACCGGGAGGTCTGAGTGGGAGTGGGGGGTTTGCTGCCACCTGGTTTGTTGTTACTGGTGTTGAGCGAGTTGGTCTGAGGGGAGGCTGGCACACTTTTGCTTTTAGACTTTTGGTTTTTGTCAGTGGAAGAAGCAGGCGAGTTCCCAGCCTTAGCCCCATAGTCTTTCCTGGTGGTGTGACCAGGGGTGTCCACTCTGCCCTTCATGGCTAAGAGCTTGGCTGCTGCATTGAGGGCCGAACACCTCTTGCCCAGAACTTCTGGTTCGGGCGGTGTGGCGGGCACGCTGTTGGTTTGTGGTTTGCTCTCCGTTGTGGGCTGAGATCCTGCAGACTTCCTGGTAACTCGGACAGAAGATGTGTCACTGCCGGACTCTGCGGTACTGTTGGACTTGTTTCTTTCAGAGCTTCGTGCCGTCCTCTTCTTCTGTCGGTGGCTCTCTCCCTCCTTCTCCTGGTCCTGTAGCCCGCGCTTGACCGAACGGGTTAGCCGACGCTCCTTTCGGCTTTCAGAGCTGTCCGAGTCAGAGGAAGAGGAAGGGGATCTGGAACGCCCCCTACGAGAGGTGGTGGTCTGCTCCTCCTTGCCTCCTTGCCTCGCCTTGTCTTCTTTGCACTCGACCTCCGCTTTCTGTAGCTCCTCTTCGGCCTTCTCTGAGGCATTGTCCACTCGCCTCCTCTTAGCAGGATGCCGGTTCTCATATGTTTTTTTGTGATGAGCGTGACGCGTGAGTGTGGACGAGGAGCAGCTGGAGGATGGAGATGAGGAACGAGCAGACTCCTGACTGCTCTGCCGGCTGACGAGTCTCTTCTGACCAAAGGTGCTCTCATCTCCAGCAACCTTCTCCATTTCCTCCTGTTGCTTGGCTTTCTCTTGCTGATGAGCCACGGGGGTCTCCGACTCGGGCGGGGAGGGAGTTGGCGAATTAACTGAGACTTTGGCCCCCAGAGAGCTCTCTGCCTTCCTCTTTGTGGGCTCAGACTTGCAGCTCTCCTTCGCCTCTGTCCCACTGTTGTTGTCCGCCATGGTATCGACCTCCACGTCTGTCACCAACACAGAGTCTCTTGCATCTGCAGATTCTTTTTGAGTTGGCTTAGAGCACTGCTTCACTGAGACCGTCGCAGCAGATGAGACAATGGAGGGGGCAGGCGTTGGGTTGGACACCACTGGAGGAATGTTGGTGGGAGTCGAGTCGAGTATCAGAGGGGAGACGACTGCTGGGGTTTGGGTGGTTGTTGGAGGAGGACTGGTCTTGGTTGTAGAAGCGGAAACTGTAGTGCTTACTGCTGAAGTGGCAGTGGGTGCTTGTGTAGTATGTGTAACCTTTGCACAGGCTTGCGTAGCAGCAGATGATACCGTAGCTGATACAGACTTTTCTGTGATGAGGGTAGAGGCCGGGACTTGTTTAGACGGGGTTGTTACAATGTTTTTTGATGGGCCTGTAGGCATTGTTACTTGCGCTGGGAGGGGCGATGTTACTGTGATCGTCTTATCTGGGAGGGGTGACGTGACTGTGACAGTCTTTGCTGGGAGGGATGATGTTACTGTGACTGTCTTTTCTGGGAGGGATGACGTTACCGTGACTGTCTTTTCTGGGAGCGGTGACGTTACCGTGACTGTCTTTGCTGGGAGTGGTGACGTTACTGTGACTGTCTTTGCTGGGAGGGGTGACGTTACTGTAGCTGTCTTTTCTGGGAGGGGTGATGTTACTGTGACTGTCTTTGCTGACGTTACTGTAGCCGTCTTTTCTGGGAGCGGTGACGTTACTGTGACTGTCTTTGCTGGGAGTGGTGACGTTACTGTGACCGTCTTTGCTGGGAGCGGTGACGTTACTGTTACTGTGACTGTCTTTGCTGGGAGGGGTGACGTTACTGTAGCTGTCTTTTCTGGGAGGGGTGATGTTACTGTGACTGTCTTTGCTGACGTTACTGTAGCCGTCTTTTCTGGGAGGGGTGACGTTACTGTAGCCGTCTTTTCTGGGAGGGGTGACTTTACTGTGACTGTCTTTAGTGGGAGTGGTGACGTTACTGTGGCTGTCTTTTCTTGGACGGGTGACGTGACTGTGACTGTCTTTTCTGGGAGCGGTGACGTTACTGCGACTGTCTTTGCTGGGAGGGGTGACGTTACTGTAGCTGTCTTTTCTGGGAGGGGCGACGTTACTGTGACTGTCTTTGCTGACGTTACTGAAGCCGTCTTTTCTGGGAGGGGTGACGTTACTGTAGCCGTCTTTTCTGGGAGGGGTGACGTTACTGCGACTGTCTTTGCTGGAAGGGGTGACGTCACTGGGACTGCCTTTACTGGGAGCGATGATGTTATTGTAGCCGTCTTTTCTGGGAGGGGTGATGTTACTGTGACTGTCTTTGCTGACGTTACTGCAGCAGTCTTTTCTGGGAGTGGCGACGTGACTGTAGCCGTCTTCTCTGGGAGGGGTGACGTTACTGCGACTGTCTTTGCTGGGAGGGGTGACGTCACTGGGACTGCCTTTACTGGGAGCGATGATGTTATTGAAGCCGTCTTTTCTGGGAGTGGCGACGTGACTGTGACCGTCTTTGCTGGGAGGGGTGATGTTACTGTGACTGTCTTTTCTGCGAGGGATGACGTTACTGGTACTGTCTTTACTGGGAGGGATGACGTTACAGTGGCCGTCTTTTCTGGGAGTGGTGACGTGACTGTGACCGTCTTTGCTGGGAGGGGTGATGTTACTGTGACTGTCTTTACTGGGAGGGATGACGTTACTGGGACTGTCTTTACTGGGAGGGATGACGTTATTGTAGCCGTATTTTCTGGGAGGGGTGACGTGACTGTGACCGTCTTTGCTGGGAGGGATGACGTTACTGGTACTGTCTTTACTGGGAGAGATGACGTTACTGGTACTGTCTTTACTGGGAGGGATGACGTTACAGTAGCCGTCTTTTCTGGGAGTGGCGACGTGACTGTGGCTGTCTTTGCTGGGAGGGATGACTTTATTGGGACCGCCTTTACTGGGAGGGATGATGTTATTGGGACTGTCTTTGCTAGGAGGGATGACGTCACTGGTACTGTCTTTACTGGGAGAGATGACGTTACTGGTACTGTCTTTACTGGGAGGGATGGCGTTACAGTAGCCGTCTTTTCTGGAAGTGGCGACGTGACTGTGGCCGTCTTTGCTGGGAGGGATGACTTTATTGGGACCGCCTTTACTGGGAGGGATGATGTTACTGGGACTGTCTTTACTGGGAGGGATGACGTTACTGGGACTGTCTTTACTGCGAGGGATGACGTTACTGGGACTGTCTTTACTGGGAGGGATGATGTTACTGGGACCGTCTTTACTGGGAGGGATGACGTTACTGGGAGGGATGACGTTACTGTGACTGTCTTTACTGGGAGGGATGACGTTACTGGGACTGTCTTTACTGCGAGGGATGACGTTACTGGGACTGTCTTTACTGCGAGGGATGACGTTACTGGGACTGTCTTTACTGGGAGGGATGATGTTACTGGGACCGTCTTTACTGGGAGGGATGACGTTACGGTGACTGTCTTTACTGGGGCTGTGGTGGTCACGTTGGTTGACGTGGTCATAGATGGAACAGGAGGAGCTGAAGCTGTCGTAGCAGTGGACTCAGACTTCACGGGGGATGTGTTGGTTGTTGTGACAGTTGTTACTGGTGTCTGCTTGGTCGCTGTGACCGTCTTTGCCACTGACTGCACTGCTAATGGTTTTGCCGGGTTACTGCTGGTGGCCGCAACATTAGCCAAAGCTGGCGTTCTTGCAGTTGCTGTAACGTTAGTGGTTGTGGACAATAACGTTGCTGATGCAGCAGCACCGACAGATTTGGCTGGGATTGTGGTGGTGACAGTGACCGACCTCACTGATGTACTTCCTGTGATGACCTTTTCTGCAGTCACTGGGATTGCTGTGCCTGGTTTATCCGAGGCTGTAGTTGGGCTAATAGTGGTGACTGCCACAGTCCCACTGGTGGCTGTGCTGGTAGTGACAGATTCTGGCATAAAACTGGTGCTGTGCTGAGCAGAGGCAGGGGGTGTGCTCTTTACAATGGTAGATTTAGGTGTTGAGACAGATTTTGCTGCAGTGGTAGCAGGTGATGAAACGGTTGCCGTTTTGGAGACTGTGGTAGTGGCTGCTGAGGCAGGGGCTGATGCTGGAGCACCTTTGGTAGTACATGGTAATGCAGTAGATTGTTGGGAAGCTGTGGTAGGAGCAGGTGTGGTGGCCGCTGCTTTGGCAGAAGATGGGACAGGTGCTGTAGAAACTGTAGGTTTTGTCTCTGCAGGACCTTTTGTAACAGCCACTGAGGCAGCAGGAGCAGAATAAACTGTCTGTGTCTTTGTGTCTGTGGATGGTGGCGGAGCAGGGACAGGTGTAGTAGAGGTGGCAGGTCCTGGTGATGCAGCAGCGCTATTGACTGAAGAAGCAGTGACTGAGTTGGGGTGACAAGTGGAAGGTGCAGAGTCTTGGGCTGACATTGTGGCTATGCCTGGAGATGGAGCCAAACTGCTGACCTGGGCCGTGGAGACCGAAGCTTGATGGATTGAGGGTGATGTTTGAGCTTTGCATGGTGCAGGGGGAACATACGTCGAGGCTGGGGATTGTGAAGAGTCTGGTGGTGCTTGAGCTGAGCTCTGTGTGGGATTGTGATCAGTGGTTGGAACTGGGGCAGGTACCCCAGATTTAGTGTCTTGTTCCTCAGCTTTGGCAGATTGGGTGCCGACTGACCCGCGACTGGTGCTGACAGTTAGAGGTAAATGGGACTGGGGTTCAGTTGGGGCAGTCAGGCCCCCTGGCTCTGTGGTAGCATCAAGCGGCTCAGAAGAGTTTGATAGTGGGTTTGATATGCCAGTAGTGCTGGCTGAAGGGGGCTTATTAGAGTTCTGTCCTGCACCGTCAGCATCTGGCACATTTGACGCCTCTTTCCGAGGACGTCCCCTCTTGCGTTTTGGGGATAGAGGGGGGCTCCCCTCCTCACTTAGTGAGGTGGGCTGCGGGGGAGGCGAAAGCACAGGCACACTGAGGGGAGTTTTAGGGGGCCGGCCCCTTTTCCTTTTCACTGGCGCCACTGGGGAATTCCCACTGGGCTCTGCGGAGGAAGAAGCGCCGGGTGGAGTATCCATTTTCCTGTTTTGGAGCCCTCCCCTGCCCCTACCCGCAAGCAGCTGCTGCTCCGCCAACTGGGCAGCCAGGCGAGACTCGGTCTCCAGCCTGCGTCTCACGGGTAGGTTCCTTAGCACAGGCATGTCAGGGGAGTGGTGGGGCGGGGAGTAAGGAGGGTATGCTCTGACAGGCTGCGGCTGTACAATGGGGATGGGGTCTTGGTCCTGAGCAGATTTGGAAAGGGTCCCTTTAGTTTTGCCGTCAGGGCTGTGGGGCGTGGGGTCTCTACTTGGCTCATCGTTTGAGCCACCTGCGATCTCCTCTGTTGTCACCGTCTCCTCTGAGGAGACCACACCTCCAGTACTGCTGCATCTCCTCCTCCTCTTCGTGGGCTCTTTCTCCTGAACCACAGTCACAAGCCGCCCAGGCAGCTTCCGCAGGACTTTGGCTGACGGCGAATCCTCAGCCAGGCCCCGTAGAACCTCGCCATCAGCCGACTGCCTTTTGCGAGGCGAGCGGGGGAGGGAGCCAGCTGACGGGGGAGATATGTAGCCTTGGTCTTTGTTCTCCTCATCTCTGACCTGAGCAGAGTACAGCTGATGGTCCACCGGGCAGCTGGACTCCGGCGACACCACAGACGCTCCCCTCTCTTTCTCCTCCTTCTCCCTCTCCTTCTCCCGCTCTGCTCTCCTGACGGACCTGCTGTCCATCTCCCCGACAGTCAGCAGTTTTCCCCCAGAAAGAGGAGGAGAGGTTGGGGCGGAGGAAGGCACTGGACTGGAGAGAGAGCGGTTTGACAAAGTCCTGGTTCTGACAGTCTGGTGGTCTCTGGCAGGGGAGGAGGCTTTCGAGGATTTGGAGGACTCCTGGAGCTTTGTTGATGTGGTCGTCCTGGGGTGGTCTGTACGGGCCGGAGTAGCTGCAGCAGCAGCAGCAACAGCAGCAGCAGCAGCAGTAGCAGCAGCAGCAGCAGCAGCAGCAGCAGCAGCAGCAGTAGTAGCAGAGGTGTCTTTGGCGGCTCCTCGTACTCTCAGACCCTGGCGGTTTCTGTCAGGCACTTCTCTGGGGGTGGGAGGTTCAGGCTCAGTGTCGGGAGAGGCTCCGCGCAGCCTGCCACTGGTCCTGGTGGAGGTGGCGGTGACGGTCTTGTCCTTGGGCTTGCGGCCACGGCGCGCCGGGGCCGGCTGGGAGGTCTCCACGGAGGCCGGTGGGGACGAGAACTCGTCTTCGTCAGATGAGGCGTGGAGTTTCAGGCCCTCCTCTTTGGCCTGGTCCAGACCCTTCCTGGCAGCCTCCACTTGCTCCTGGATAAACAAAAAAACATAAAGGAGATGCATAAGATATATGTGAAGTTGACATAATTATGTAAACTTTATCAATACTCCCAATATGATTCACAATAAAATCCTCAGTGTTAATTTAACACCAAGAGTGTTAATAATAAGTAGGACGGGAGAGGCTTATTGTCGGTATTAGCCGATAACACGGGAGTCTGTCCCTGTTACAATGCGCGAGACCCCTGGGAGATGGATTGCTGAGGTGGAGTGCAACACCTACCATCATCTCCCATTACTTACCGCACGACTTGCGGCACCCAAGCAGTGAGTGTTAAAATGGACCAAAATAGATCTGGAAGGATGCATTTTAGTACATTTTTGGATCCTTTCCCCCCTCTCCCTCCCTTCTTTTTTGTTTTCTATAGATGGGTCAGTATTTTATGTGGACTAAGAAAAGATAATAGCATCTATAATTCTATTTATGTCTATTATTCATCTATTATTATTTAAGTATTATGTTAATGAAACACAGAATCTTGGTTAGTTTTTAAATCCAGGACAGAGGTTATCTCACCTCGGCTTGCTTCAACTCCTCCTTGCACACATCCTCCAGAGAGGCCTCCAGGAAGTTCATTGCGTAGCGCTCGATTGGAGTTAGCTGGATAGGCAAGAAATGTAACATGAAAATTAAACATGACCTTATTGTTGGAAGCTTGTCTTCCATCTAGTACCCCAAAATGCTACATCCACAGTTAAGCACTTAACACAATTGTTATTTTGCCAAATACTGTAAACACAATTATTAATCTATTTTTGTAGCACATTTATTTTTTAGCAATACCACATTCTAAATTAAATCCTTAACTTTGAACTATTGGCAAATAGCTTATTGTGAAAAATAATGTAACAAACTAAATATTTGGATCCAACTACCTTTCAAGTCTTTTTTTTTTATTATTGCAAAGATTTCATTGCCAGTGGCACCTCAAAATGTGCTTGTAAAACTAGAATGGGGTCTTATAGAGATAAAACCAGCCTCATTGGCGTTTCATCGCTGCTTTCAGCGACGAGCGTGTACATTCTATTTATTTCAAAATGTCATTCGATGATAAACCCTTCCGAGATGTATCATCTGGTTTTCAAGGGGGTCCCCAATTATGACATTATGACAACTCACCTGCTCCACCAGGGCAGCAATTTCTTGCTCAGCCTTAGAGAGCTCTTCAACCTCCTCCTGTTCCCCTCCGTCATCCAGTGGGATGTTTTCGTTGAACTCTGCCAGCTCGGCCACCTGCTCTGCCTTGGCCTGGGAAGCGGCCACGATATCCTCCTCGTCCTCCGCGCGACACAGTGCCTGGTGGACATGTTGGAAGACGTCGGTTCATCAGTCACCAGACTAGCAATATCAACTAGGGCCCATCAATTTAGCATGAATTATTTTAAGTAATGAAAGCAAGTAGATTAAGTCAGTATCGGTACAAACACTGGGGCCATTTCTCTGGTAGTGCGTCTCTGAATGATTTATCATCATTTTGATTTAATATTATAAAAGGATCATCAGTTTCACCAAATACAAGTTAGGAAAAAAATCGAAATCATTTCAATTTAGCCATTCGCAACTCAGTAACTCTGTCTGACCTGTTCCAGGATGGTGGTGCTGTGTTTGTTGACTGCTGCCTCCTCCTCCTCTCCCTGGGGCACAGACAGCTCTACCGCCACCTCTCGCTTCTCCCCCTCATTCACATCAAACAGGTCGCGGATGGTTTGCTGAGGGAAGCACAGACAAAATGTATACAGTGATTTTTACTCAAGTGGACAGTGGTTTTGTTTAACTGATCTTGACATATAAGATAATTAATAATAATGAATAATTGAACTATATCCCCCCCACACACACACACACACATAAAAAGCAGAGGTTGATTTGAAACATGATGATGGTAGATTGTATTTATTGTGAGCATGTTCTCTGACATGCATTCCCTCTCATTAACTAGAGCTAAATCTCATCTGTATTCATAGCCAAAATTACAACGTGTCGCACAAGCAAGTATTATTCTATTCTACTTTATCTATTATCTCTGCTATTTTACAAAGAATGTGAATAAATAAATATGATAAAACTAAATCACCTATAATGACATGCTCTACATAAGGACACCAGGTTGAAAGTGGTTGCATATAGTTTGGGAACCCCTGAACTAGAGAATCAATGCATACAGTACAGTGCCCTGTACTGTAATGTTAAGTCACATGATGGGACGATCTGTTCAAACCTACGTACCTCTTTGAAGAAGGCGGTGGTGAAGTTCCCTCCCTCGATGGCCATGTCACCCAGCATCCTCTTCTGGTTGGCTTTCTTTAGGATGTTCTCCTCCACCGTGCGCTCACTGATCAGCCTTTGAAGGAGAAAGAGGAAGGACCAAAGAGAATTCAAGCTAGTGCTCTATGCTGTTTAACTGTTTTCTTTATCAAATTCGGCCGCCTAACTGTATTTTGGAAGCTCGAGTAGAAAATAAAGCCAATGTCCCGCCTCCACCACAGTTTGGTTTTCCAAAAAAACTAATTAGTTGAAGCTAGCTAGCTAGCTAGCTAGCTAAGCAGAAATGGAAATTCAAAATACATTTGAAAGATATTTTTAAATATATTTTCGTGAACACTGTCGTGATTGGTCGAATACGCTTCCGGTCTGAAGAGCAGATGACAGCTTCCCATTCTCAAATTGTATGGGTTGGAATTGGACTCTCTATGGTATTTGACGTTGTAAGCTTGTAGATCTGCTTTTTTTTTTTTTTTACATGCCCAAAATAGGGACGCCAGTAGTTAAGGTGGAGAGATTTTGGTGAACCTTTTTCAAGAAAACATTTTAAGGACATTTGAATACTAAATTTGACATGGTTCATTTCAACTTCAATTCATTTCCATTATACTGTAGAACTAAATGTATCCGAGGTGACCCGAGGCAGTGTACCTGTATATGTGGACATCTCTGGTCTGTCCGATACGGTGGCATCGGTCCTGTGCCTGAGCGTCCATGGTGGGGTTCCAGTCGCTGTCGTAGAACACCACCGTGTCGGCGCCCGTCAGGTTGACGCCCACGCCGCCGCTTCGTGTGGACAGGATGAAGCAGAAGACCCTCGGGTCTGCGTTGAAGCGCTCCATCAGGGACTGGGAGGGAGGGAGGGGGGGGGGGGGAGGGGTTCCACAATTAATACACTTTTCTATGAGGTTAATACATCACTGTACTACTGTATGTGTACTGTACTGAACGTAACAGAAAGGAGTGTGAATGTTTGCCAAAACAAGTAGTAATAGTAAAAGTTCAGTTGTGCAAGTTGTACATGATTTTTTTCTTTTTTACAAATGTTTCCACTGAAAGTGTAGTTTAACCCATTGAGACCTGAAGCCGATTCTACATGTCTCCTAAATCTCAACAGTATTCTGAAAAACGTATGTTTCTATATCAGTGGTGTTCAATCTTTTTCATGTCAAGGACCCCCAAAATGATATGTATTTGGCCACGGACCCCCATCAAAATATTTTGTTCCAGGGACCCCCAGAAGCAACGATTTGAGTTAAACATGTTCGCTTTAAAAATATATATATTCAAAGATTTGCACACATTTTCACGATTTTTCAAAAAATAGCAGATCTACAAGCTCGTATGAGCTTTTATATCTGCTATTTCTGAATAGCCCAAAGTGTAAAATAATGCTTTTTAGCTCTAATCTAAAAATGACAGTTCCAGGTCTTAATGGGTTAATGACATGAACCAAAATTCTTTGCCCCTGTGTATATCTGAATGCCCCACTCTGCTAGGTCCAGCAAACACGATTCCTTTGGTTGATGAATAATGTGTTAATAGATTTTAATGTAAGTGGTAGCTCATTAAACGGCCTTACTCTACTCAATTATTAAGTCACAATATTCTGCATCTTCTGGATAAAACGCTCTTTTTCCAACGGCAGTAAAACATTCATTCAAATAAAGACATCAGGCCAATGCACTTTTGCTTTCATAGTAATCCATATTAATCACGATTCAACCACGATTCAAGGCAAATGACACATTTGCGTTGAATCAAATGACACAAACAAACATTCAAAATGTAAGAAAATAAGAACATGCAAAACCCCGACCTGTCTCATCTCCACACGGGTGCTGCCGTCGAGACGGAGGTAGATGTGTCCATGGTAGTTGAGGAACTGCTCCAGTACATCCAGCATGCGTGTCATCTGGGTGAATATCAGGACCCGGTGGCCTCCCGTCTTCAGCTTTCGCAGTAGCGTTTGGAGTGTCTGCAGCTTACCTATGCACGTACACACATTGATGGTTAAGGTCCAAAAAAGTATTTACTGGATATAGTTTGACTTGATATAGCTGGACATCTTGATGACAGATGCATAAACAGTGTAGTATTACCATGGAAACTGAGCTCTTAACAGTGATGGTGTGCAAGCCAATAGCAACAGACTGCAACAGTCTGAACATCTGCAAAACCTGTGTATTTGTGCTCCTCATGCCTGCTTGACACCCGACTGCTTAAAAGCTCCAGGACTTGGTTTGTCGCTGTAGAGATAATCTATTCCAATCATCTCAAGACCTTAATGCTTCCAGGTAAATCCTCAATGGACGAGTTTAATTGCTCGACCCTTAATAACTTGATGACTTACCACAGTCGTACTGTATGAGCCTCAAGTCTGGGAAGTGGGTCCTCATGTTACACTGAATGCGGTGCAGGATGTGTGTGAGAGGGGTGAGCCGGGCCGACAGCTCAGAGGAAAAGAGGGCCTGCTTGTGGCTCAGAGAGGGGGGAGGATGGCAGCAGTGCATGGAGATGGTTGGAGCCTCCACTGGAGGAATCACAAATGCAAACCTAAGATGAGAGACGAGAGATTTTATGTGGATGAGCTAAAGGCTCATATGAAAGGCTGTATATGATGACACATGAATACCATAATCAGGAATCATTTATTTGAATGTAAATACAGGGCATTACTTAAAGTTTTCATATGTAGAGTCCATGTGGAAACAACTAACCAACTGTCCAACCAGCCGGCCATCTACCTACCTGTCTATAACGTGACGGAGAAGCTCCAGTCGCTCCTCTGTGGTGTGGATGGCTTCTCTCAGGGCATCACTCTGGCTCCAGTCGTTGCCTTTCTGTTGGGACTGCACTAACAGGCAGCTGCTGTGACCCGAGCGACCCCAGTGCCTGTGGGGGCTTGGGGGAGCCGGCGAAGGGCAGGGTCCGGGAAGGAAGGTGAGAAAGTCTAGGACCTCTTGGCCATAGACGGGCTTGGCCCCGCAGTGGCGATCATTGACCCGGGAGATGAGGTCCAGTCGGCTAGCATGCTGCCGCTTGCGGCTGTCTTCCAGCCACGACTGGAGGGGAAAGAGGGACGTGCTGTTGGTCACGTAGAAAGGACGGAGGTGTTGCACGGGGAACGCTTGATTTCAGTTATCTTGCAAATGATGAAGACCATTTCTGAGGCTGTTCAAAAGGCATGCTAAATAAATTAAGCATTAAAAAGGAAGGGTGCAACACTACTGGAACACACACAGCCTGAAGGTCAGTAGATTCAAATATTGCTTTTAGTTACAATTGTAGGACATAATAAACAAATTATCTAAAAAGTAGTGCTGCATCCTTTTTCAATCTTGATAATATACTATTGAGAAGTTGAATTGTCTTCTCAGAAGGGTCTATCATTTGAAGACAAATTAAGCACAGTTGGAGCAGTTTCATGTACAGTTTGAAACAAGGATTATGAATGGTGTAGTTTAGTTGAGGCGTGAACAGGATGTTGTGGCCTCACCATGTAGAAAGGAGAGCGTGGAGGTGGGGGTGGTACAGGCCTAGCCCGATGGGGGGCTTTTCCAGCTGCACTGGAGCTGGACTTGATAGGCAGTGCAATTTTAATGGAACTGCTGTCATCAGTTGGGGGCGCTGAAGCCTTGGATGAAGACGAGGAAGATGCGGTGGCAGCATTCACGCGAGCTGGAGCTGAGGAGAGCACAGAAAAGAGTGAACGTAAGAGTGAATGTAAACAAGGTCTATAAGTCCATTACACAGATTTGTTTTTCCTTCAAGCTGCTGGTAAACAAATGGCACGAGTCATATCTAACCTATAAGTAAATCATTTTGAATGGATACTTGATTGAAAATGTTACGTCTACATCCTGATTAGTATGCAGAAAAAGAAAAGACACACTAAATTAGAACTGCTTCAAGTGCAATAAAACAAACAAACTGCTACAACTATTCCAACATCTGCTGTTGCCATGCAAGAAGCTTTGAGCGGAAAAAAAAGTAGTTTTTCTCCTTCGCTCACCTGGCTGTTCAGTTGCTGGCGGAGGCTGCACTACTTTGAGTATAGGGCGAGGGGGCTGAGGGTGACTAGGGGTGGAGCAAGGGATTCTGGGTGGGGCTATGGTATAGGTGGCAGTGGCAGGACCAGGGGTACGCTGGGCTATGTGAAGTGGAGTGGGGTTTCTGACAAGGGGTGTGTTGGGATGCTGGTGTAGTAGGGACAGGGATGGATGGGGAGCCACACGAGGGGAAGGGGCCACTGCCAGGGTGGGTACATGCCCGCTCTCCTTGCCTGCTGCTGCATGCTGGCGCACCACAATCTTCACTATCCCTGGACTGCTCACCATGGTTGAGGGCACTGAGGACAAACACGGAGAGGACACAATGTAAACCTTCAGCAACTTAGGTCTGTTGCACAAAGCATGCACATACAGCAACATTTATTTATTTTTCTTTGCAGGGGCTCTTTGAGGAGCCTGAAAAATAGCAGCAACTCTGATTATTAGTGCAGAGAAACCGGTATTCTGCATGGAAATTAACAAGGAGCTTTAATCAAGGAACACAGCCAAGCAAGTGACTGAGCGCAGATTTGCAAATGGTCTAAAATATCGAAACTAAATGAGGAGCACTTTATCTTACACATCAGAAACTGAAAAATTAAGAAAGCGATTGTCAGACACTATCAATCTTGGAGCGAGAGGGTTTTAACCGGGTCTCATTGACTAGCAGTGTGATAGAAAGAGAGGAGAGAATGGAGGATGAACCTTGCGAGGAGACATTGAGAGGCAGCTGGGTCCCAGAGGGAGTTGGAGAAGAGGTATTAACAGGGTGTGTGTTGGCTGTACTGAGGAGCTGAGGAGCTGTGCTGATCAGGTGGTGTTGCCCCCCGCTGGACACCAGGTGCATCACATTACCTGTGGAGTGGAGGGAAGAGGAGAAAAGAAATATCAGTCACACATATAACACTTTTAGAATGATTTGCACAATTCTACACCAGAAACAGAAGCCATTCCTACCCTTAAGGCCACTCCACACCAATGATTCTCCATGCAACTCCTTGCAACATGCAACTACTTACGACCATTATCCCCAATGGCAGTTGCAAGGAGTCGCATTGGTGCGGCTGACTTTAAAACTGTTTTGTTGCAAGGAGTTACGACTAGTTCCATTGGTGCGGTTTGGCCTTTATACAGTTAACATATAGAGTTTATATACTTATTTTTTCAACAAAAGGGTCACTTTATCGTGACGCATGTGAGACATGGCAGCTTTCGTTTCATTCATTGAACAGTAAGAACTAAGAACATGCCACCACTGACACTAACCTTGGACTGGGCGTGGTGGGGCCACAGGAACTTGGTGGATGTGAGCTCCAGACAGAGTGAGCTTGTTGCCCTGCAGCTGAAAGGTGACTGGTTTGCTGCCCTGGCATGACATAGGACGGCCCGCCAGCGAGGCAAGCTGGGCTATACTGACCACCTCACCAGCTGAGGATGACAGAAAGAGGGATACAAATCATTTAACCCCATCAGCCTTTGTCTTCTGGATTAATGACAAGCCTTTCCTCAGCCCAGTGAAAATACAGCTGGCTTATGAAGAACGATCAGTGCATATGCTGCTGACAGAGAAAATAAAGAATGCTAGAGTGTGTGCTACCGGTGAAGTCCCTGTAGCTGAATGGACTATTGAGCCAATAAAACTCAGAACTAAGAAACTTAAATTGAAGAAATAAAACCCTGAAGGAAGGGCTGATTAGCCACTCCTAACTCTTTAAACCCTATATACGTAGTTGACTGGAGTCCCCCTGAGGTCTATACAAGGCCCCTCCTGTTTTCCCAGTAAATATCTATGCAGAAAATAGCCAATCTACATTACTTGACTTGAATTAAAGAACGCACCCAGTAAAATATGAAATGCCTCTACATCGCTGGCTGTGGGATACATTTTGGTTGGTCAGGAATGCTGAATGGGTAAATAGGATCGGCACATTGTTGGCTGTTTGCAAACTGATGGTTATTGTTACGCTTGGGTGTTTCAGCAATGTGGAATCAGTAAACGACATTGACAATTATAGGCCGCCGTCTGCCCATCAGGCCAGCAAAAAACAAGCACACATATTTCCAATTTGTCAATCGAAACTGATTCTGTCAAATAATTGGCACATCGGATCGCAATCAGTTATCCATGAAGAGTGATTTATACATAGCTGCACGCTATGTAAAGTGACACTGTCACTTTTCTTTGCATTGCAATGATTATACCGTTTGCACGGTTTGACACAGACACCTTTTGTTCTGCATAGTGCAGGATAGCTGTATAGGTTTATACTTTTGTATAGGTGTATACATGTGAGAATTTTGCATAGGTGTATACTTTTGTATACCGTTGTTCCTGATGATGCTTCTTATTGTTCTTCTTATAGTTATTTCTGACCTTGTATTGCTTTATACTTTCCTTACTCTGTAAACTTTATAACTCTAACTGCTGTGCTGCCTCTGGGCGACCTGTGAGATCATCTATCTATCTATCTGGGGTCACACACCAAAAATAGCTGATCTACAAGCTTGCAGTGCAACACAGTGAGCTTGTAGATCTGCTCATTTTGACAACGTGTGCAAAATCAGCCACAAGTAATCAATACTGATGAAGTATTTCAAAAGAATATGCTTTCATGGTGTCTTGACAACCCAGCACAAAACAATATTAGTATCAACTTTATTGTCACACGATTACAGGTGTAATTTTTTTTTCGTATATTACACTCGATACAGGACTACTGACAAAGTACGCAGATATACTGGACTCACATTATTGCAATGGGACACTGCAGAGATATATTCAGACAGTGGATTAAACCGAAGACATAATAAAAAACGTTTTATGTGGGATAAACAGATAAATGGCAACATCCATTGTTGATACTCACAGGGCAGCCTGGCCTGCATGTCCGGACTGAGGAGCACTCTCTGGGGCATGATGTTGCTGGGCGGTGGGGTAGAGTGAACCTGCACACTGGTACCGCGTGGAACGGCGGGTTGGCGGACGGTCAGCACAGGCTGATAGCGGTCAGGCGCGCGGGACCTGATCGCTATCTGTGCTACGGGAGGCACGGGCGGACGAGGGAGTGGCGTGGGCGCCACAGAACACACCACTGAGAGAGAGCGAGGGAGAGAGAGGCAGAGGGGGAAAAGAAATATAAAAATGTTGGAGGGGGGGGGGGGGGGGGCAAGACAGAAAGAGAGGAAGAATGAGTGACAGCCAAGAAGAGTGGATGGGGGATAAAGCTCACGGAGATTAAAAAAAACTTTATGTCTAAAGATTTCTAGGAGATATGCCAATTGTGACATCATGTCTAATGTCGTTATCTTATAATTTAGTCCTCAGGTTTTGCGCTCAGGGACACTTCAACATATAGACTGGGTGGTAGTGGTTGGCAGTGACAGGGACTGTACACATGGGGGGAATTGGAAACGACTAAATTGGAAGAAAAGTGGAAAGAAAGAACGAAAAAGTATTTATTTTGGACACAATTTCCACTGAGATATTACAGCAGTCAGTGCTTGAGTGTTTGACCAACCTTGTTGAACGACGGGTGCAGGTGCAGGGGTGACCTCGGTAATGAGAGGGGCCTGTGCAGCAGGGGGAACAGGGCAGGTCGGTTTGTTCATAAGCAGGACAGTTCGGCCGTCAGCCTTTGGAGGTGGTTGGAACATCCTAAAAAGAAAAAAAGTAGAACAAATTTAACGTAGAAAAATTTTACAATTAAAAGGCCAAATGGGTTAAGTGTCGTATTGACCTGTAAGCCACTTGAACACAGATTGGTGTGCTTAGCAAAAGCCCTTTATGGATAAATAACGAGTCAAGAAGAATGAAAGCAAATGACGAGAGGCTCAAAGTGCATACCTGTTAACTTTCATGCGGACTGGTTTGGGCCTCGGAAGGGGTTCAGGGGACTCCGCAATCTCCTGGATGAGCTGGCGACCAACCTTGTAGCGGGGCAGAAAGACGTCTGCCTGGTAGCGAGACACACAGCCCTCCAAAGACACCAAGTCAAACATGGACTGGTCACAGCGCTAAGGATACACAGATGAACAAACAATGTCAGACTGTCTATAAGGTCAAACTCAAAATGAGCTAATTCCATTGTATAATAATTTACAAACCTTTTGAAACAAACCTTGTAGTGTACACATTTCACATTCCTTAAACATTAACACTGGCATCCATATTTTGGGAAACTTTCAAAACAAGCTCACAACACGTTGCTTGCAATGCGTTTGCAGTATATTGTGAGCTTATAGATTTGCTATTTTTTCCTATTATGACATGCCCAGAATTGCTGACCTTGAAGGGGTGGACCTCCAGAGCGTCTTGCACCAGGGAGGCTGTGCGGAACACGATGGGCCGGGTGATGAAGGGAGAGTGGATGGGACGGGGGTCAAATAGGTTGGGGTGGTTGCACACCTTGCGGAGCTGCATCAGGATGTTGATCACGGACATGAAGTGGCCACCGGCCAATGTTTCCCGTGTGCTGTAGATGAAAAAAAAGGTGAGGGGAAGGAGAGCGAGAGAGATAATGATTAACCTATACACGGGATCTAATGTCAACCATCTCTTGTGGGCCAACATCCATGCAGCACTACCTGGACTGGATGTTGAAGTGAAGGGGTTTGGGTGACAGATCTTTATATTATTTCTCTACAGTTAATTCTAACAAAAAATATATTATTGTTCATTTTCAATAATATATATATTATTTTGTTATAGAAATAACATAGATAAAGATCTGTCACCCAAACAAAATACTTATATCTTTTATTTTTAAAGTTAAAACCAGAGCAGCCCATGCATGACATATGTACACGTTCAAATTCCCTCTGAGAGTGATTAGTTGAGCAACTCACGTGGCCTGTGCCATGAAGTCATCGTAGAGGAACCTCTGTCTCTTGGACAGGCGACAGCGCACCACATGCTCGTATTTCTTGGGCATCTGCTTCTCCACGTCGATTTTGATCCTGCGGAGCAGGAATGGTCGCAGCACCTTGTGCAGCCTCTTGACCAGGCCCTCGTTGTACTCCTGGCTGCCCTCGATCATGCCCGTCAGCGGGTTGGAGAACCACTCCTTGAACTCGCGGTGTGACTGGAAGACGTGGGGCATCAGGAAGTGCATCAGCGACCAGAGCTCCATCAGGCTGTTCTGGAGAGGCGTTCCTGTCAGCAGCAGCCGTCGGTGGCTGCGAGGAGAGGAGGGAATAATGTTCAGGCTATGTACATATGCATACGTATGCGTAGGAAGCAGTCGTTTTTAGACAGTACACAGATGTTTCTGTCCATAACCTATATTATTCATCCCCTTTTAAAAGTTTTTATATTAAGTTTACCTTATGTTTAACTTGTTACTTAAGAAAGTTTAAGATTATCTATTTCCACATATTATTGATCGTAGTGTATGTATGTTATGTTACCAATATGTTTCTCTGTTACAAGCTTCTCGAAACTAATTGCTCCTAGTAGTAGTGAAATTAATAGTTGTTTGAAGTTGAATATTTGTACAAAACATGGCTACAACATAAAAGCCAATCCAAACCAGGAGCACTTAGTCATAGATTGCATTTAACGCTTCCATTTAATGTTCAACCCATACCGACTCCACTAGATAAGCAGCAATACGTGACTCCCTCGATCCTTCTTTTCTTTTTTATACATGCAAGTATTTTTTTCTTTTTCTTTTATATTTCTTCATTCGTGTGTCACACAGTCTCTGCCACACCTTCGATCTATGGAGATCGCTGATGTCATCAGTATATGCCCATATATAGGCATTCCCCTTTTATGCCCATATATTGAGCCGACTGATTTGTTTGCACCTGATGCCATGACAACACACTCCATATTTGGGTGTAGCTGCATTATGGCCGAGTCATAGTGACATGAGCGTGACGACGAGGTCCGTCCGCCCTTATGCCAATTTTAATATGGATAAGACTAGAGGTTCGGGACACGCTTTTTTTCTTTTTTTACTTCACACCCGAAATAGGAATGCCAGGTTGAAAGTAATTAGAGATCCCATTAAAACGGTTAGCAGATTCAACATATTCTGGGTTAGAAGGAAAGGAGAAAAGATTGAGGAAGTTAGTACAACCAAAAACACAGCTGAAGCAATAACATTAATTATGGGTGTTTCAGTTGGGTCTGTTTGCCAGCATGGTTAGCTCCTGTAAAGTTCACTTCATGCTGGCACACAGAAACATCTAAATGAACCCACATTCCCACAATTAACATTACCACCTTCATCCTGTGTTTACCTGTCAAAATGGCTGCTGTGAAAAGGGTCCACAGACAGAACTGATAGAAATGAGAGAGGGGAATAAAGAAAATCAAGAAAAGCATTTAATTGGATGCAAAATTAGAATATTCCCCCATGTGCAGGATGAGTCATCAGCATTTTTTTTATCCTCTTCCAGGAAATGGAAAAGCGAATTTGATTTTATGGGGCCTGCCAGTTTTGTACAATATACAGTCTATCTTTTATGCACAGAACACTGATTGCCAGTGCCATTGTTATTTTCTAGATGGCATTAGAAGGATAAATGTATTAAATGTTTCTAAACAGAAGCACTACTTCTGCTCCTTGTGCAGTCAAACTCTCACTTGTTGGCTCTCTTTACTGCACAAAAGCTTCCTCTCTCTCAGCTAGTTCATCTGTCCCTGAAACTTTGACTTAAAATTACCATTATGATGATATCTATGCTTCGCTGCTACCTCTGGTTCTCTTCCTGGGAATGATATTCAGGCATCCGATAGAGTTGCCAACGGAGTTGGTAAAGCACACGCTATTGCGCTGTTGAACAGTCTGAGCCTCGCCAACAGTGCCTAAACTTGTATCTTAACTGAACCAGTTACAAGCTAAGCAAATAAAATGGCAAGATCTACCTAAAAGAAAAGCCAGTTAAATATGAAGTAGCTATTGTGCATAACAAGACCTTGCTTCAAAGGGGAAATAATATGTTCTGTATTCACTGGAAGATATTTCCTATGATTTTCAACAGGCTGCTTAATCTCCAGTACCTATGACAGAGATGGGGTGGTCCTTGCCGTGTGGATTTTCAACAATTAGCTCACACAATAGACAGCACAGACTCAAAATGAAACTTCCTCTATTACCGCCTATAGTAGTTTGAATAGTGAATAGTTTGAATACAGGATGGAAATCGGAGGCGGTATGGATTGGACGGATGGTTGCAATGCTGATGCGCCAGTTCGGGTGTGAATTCGTTGTAAGCATGGAGTTTAACTTGTTGCCTTTGGGAAACGGACTCATTCTTTTGCCCTTGATGCATGTTTACCGAAGAGCTAATCTTCATGCTCTACAGACCTGTTGAAGTTGAGCAGGCTCTGCCAGCGCTGGGACTTAAAATTCTTGATGTTTTGGGCCTCATCTAGGATCAGGTACCGCCATGATTTCCGTCGGAATGCCTGGTGGTCCTGGAGCACCAGCTTGTAGGAGGTGATGCACACATGGAACGCATTGGGCTTGGTCCAACCCTAAATGGGAAGAATTAGATCTGCT
The DNA here is from genome assembly GCF_963280865.1 of Gymnoscopelus braueri. NCBI lineage: Eukaryota > Metazoa > Chordata > Actinopteri > Myctophiformes > Myctophidae > Gymnoscopelus > Gymnoscopelus braueri. Next base: position 30,341,046 of record NC_137617.1, on the reverse strand, counting down.
TCAGTACTTGTGAATAATATATAGAATTTTGGAGTATGGTACTACTATTCACCACACTGTAATGATACCTCAAGAAACAAGCCCTGCTATGAATCTTTTTCAGGTTCCACTGTGTGTGTGTGTGTGTGTGTGTGTGTGTGGGGGGTGGTTACGGACTGTTTGCAAACCAGGCTTGTTGTGTGTAGAAATGGAATCACTGTTCCCATGTGACAAGGGAAGAGAAATAAACCACATTAACACTGGCTTCCCTATTTTGGGCATTTCATTATAGCTGAAGATTTTATGACAATTTCAGACGCGTTTTGAGCTTGTAGATCTACTAGCTTCTAATAACCAAAATACAAAATAGGGCGTATGTGTTTATGACATTAGCTCATATCAGAGATGCACTCAGTCATCCATCTTTAGAATATAAATATACCATCTATGGAAAACCTTATATTTCCACTGGTGTAAAACAACCCATTCCAAATCAACACAAACCTGTCTCTTCAACTTCCTCTCCTTCTGGCTGCCATAGTAGGTGAGAATCTTAAAGCCGGGACACCAACGCTTCAACTCCATTTCCCAATTCAACATTACGCTTGTGGGGACGATGATGAGGTGGGGGCCCCAGTTACCTGAATACAACACAAGATAAGAAAGCAAAAGGGAGGGGGAAATGGTCATTTTCACCTACTTTGTATTAAATTAAATACCTACTTGCCTCAGACAGGTTTATGAACAACCAGACCTTGAAAAAGCATAACAGGCTCAGAAAACGCTCTTAATTATGAAGTTTCATGGAACTGCAATTTGTTGTGATAACTCATGACTCATTGCGGACATACATAGACATGTAAATGCTGGTGACAGTACTAGTAGATAATTATAATATTAATATAAATTGATCTTCAATAAAAAGAGGGATAACTACTATTGACCAATATACAAAATGTACAGTTTACATGTTATCTTTACTTGTTAGTATATCAGTAAAATGCACTGAAAGCATGTGACTAGTTCATTTCATACCTTTCTCGCAGGCAAGGTGAGCCAGCAGAGCGATGGTCTGGATGGTCTTACCCAGTCCCATCTCGTCGGCCAGTATGCCGTTGAGTTTCTTCTCATACATGGTGACTAGCCAGTCCATACCAATATGCTGGTAATCTCTCAATGTACCATGAAGCAGAAAGGGGATGGGGGTCTTCACCTGTGATCACATGAATCACATTACATTTCCTTATTGAATAGAGTAGGAGAACCTAATGACACATTTGTACTATACTTGAACCATGTTACTCACCGAAAATCTGTTATCAGAGAGCGACATGGTTTATTTATTCATTACATTTTCTACCCAATATCGTCATTGTCAATCCCCCCTGTTTGTGTCCCTGTTGCTGCCAACACCTACTTGTTGGTCTTGGGAAGGGTGTAGACAACCATGCGTCTCCCCCGATACACATGGTGTAGCCAGCCGCTTCTTTTCATTAGACAGTGAGGAGTTTCACCAGGAGGGCATAACATGTGCGGAAGAACACACTATCCCTCCCAGTTGCACTACCTGCCAGTCAACAGACTGGACAATTGTGTTCAGTGGAGCGCCCGGCCAGGCCAGAGGCACCATGAGGAATCAAACCCCAGTTCTTAACTTTACCCCCGTGGAGAGCGATGTGGCTATACGTCAAAGTATGAACTGGGCTTAAACCTTCACATGACAGAGAGCACTGAGCAGACACTCAAACATACGATTTCAGCAACAGGAGACCCCAGTTGTTAGATGTGATTTAGGGCAGAACTGCAGGAAATGAGATTTAGGGCAGAACTGCAGGAAATGAGAAATGAAACAAAAAACTAAATTAGGACCTGCTTGCCTTAACAAACAGCCCTGACTCAAAATGGGCCACGGGCCATCTCCTGCTGGTTCTTGCTCATAACAATGAACCGCAATTTCACCATTAATTGACGCATTGCTGCCAAGTCATGTACAACAAAAGCCTCCCTGTTCAGCTCATCCGTTACAGTGCTGAGACCAACCTTGGTGGTGGCCAGAGTGTAGCCTTTAGGCTGCAGACTCTCAGCAGTGGCAGCGATGTGGCTTATCTCCTTCTTGGGCCGTGGGCCGGATGAGGGAGGGCTGTTGTCTCCCTCCTTCAGCAGGACCTCCATGCCCTCATCTCCACAGTCATCCTCCTCCTCCTCGCCCACGCTGTCCTCTTCATCCTTCTCGCTGTCGTCATCTTCCTCGCTGTCTTCCGGTGAATCTGAGAATTCAAGGGGGCGGTGGGTGAAAATGTGGACTCAATGTAGCGGCTTAACCACATGAGTCCTAGCGTCTCTATTCATAATAGGCAAACATTTGGTGAAAATAGCAAATCTACAAGCTCACAAGGCATCAGACAAGTCTTCAAACCAGATAAACCAATTACTTTTGTTTAATTACCTGAGGAGGAGGTGTTGTTTTCCACATCACTCTCGTCTTCCTCTGTTTCCACCTCTTCGTCTCCAGACACCTCAGACTCTGAACTGGCTTTGGAGGCGGAGGCCTCCTCGAAGTCGGAGGCATATGCTCCTTTGTATTTCTCCAGCAGCTCCTCCATGCTCATGTCACCTGAGAGAAAGTAACATGGCAGGGCTTTAGTGTGTCCTTGTCAAAACATGTGCGGAAGAACACACCATCCCTCCCAGTTCCACTACACAGGGGGAAAATAAATGCATACTGCTGCTCAGTGTTTCAGCGAGGACAGCCCCCCCCCATAGTCAATATCAATGACTGCACATGGATAATATTACTGAAAAAGTAAGACCCCTGAATACAAAAATAAATATATTACCGGGGTCTACTTTGACCTTCAAACATGACTTTCACAAACAAAAAAGGGAGATATATTATTGCAAGAAATTTATATTTTATATAGAAGCAGACGTTTCGGTTATTGCATGGGTGAAATAGGACCCCCCCCCCCCCCCCCAACACACACCCTCCGTCTCCCTCTATCCGTCTCTCGCTGATCAAGCTCTGGTCTGACTTCACACACACACAACCTCCCTCCCCATCTCTCTATCGCTGATTGAGTTCTGCCCTGACGTCACACATACACAACATACTGTATACAACACAGCAATCTGCAAGTTGACACTCTATGATGGCTAATATACTACCTTCTCTGTTCAAATCATTGAGCTCTTCTGCGTGGTCTACATTCCCCTCCACCTTCTCCTGGGCATCAATTGTGTCTTCCTCATCCTCGGCTGAAAACAAAAAGGAGAAAAGCGAATTAAGCAGTTAGTTCTGGATATTTCACAAACACCCCCTAGTACTCACAGTGACATGATTACAATTTACAGAATGTCTGCTTCAAGAAAACTTAGACCATCTCAACATTTGTTGAGATCACACTTACCATCCTCTTCATTGGCAGTGAACTCCCCATCTTCCTCCTCCACTGTGGATGAACTTCCTTCAGAACATTCTCCCTCTGAGCCAGAGTCCTGAGGAACAACCAGCGTGAGGCATTCATCTAAGGTTTTAGATATATTTATCATTGTACGGCCTTGCATTAAAAGCCACATGAGCAAGTGCGAGATAATAAATACTGTTTGGAGGATTGAAGTGTATATACAGTATTTTATATATATATACACAAAGCTGTTATTGTCGGTACCTGGGGGCGTTTGAGGGTGCTGAGCAGCTGGTCCAGGGACAACATGCTCTCCTCCTTCAGCAGCTCAATCTCCCTCCTGTGGCTCTCGCCGTCATTGCCCTGCTGCTGCTCCTCCTTATCGATGGTCTCCTCATCATCATCCTCCTCCTCACATGGAGGCTCAAAGTCTCGGTCTGTGTAAACGGAGCGAGGAGCGTTGAAAAATGAGGAGACGGGAGGACTTCAAGTTAGTTGAGTTTCGGCCGTACATTTTGCTGAAAGCCAATAAAAAGCCCTTTCCCCGTTGGCCTTGGTAAGGCATTTAGCTGACATAGTGCATTTTCTGTGAAATAATTCTAAGACTGGGGTTGGACTTCAGTGACACTGTTCCATCATAAACGACTAAGCATAATGGCATTGCACTCCAATACTAGCAGGGATCTTGCCAGATAATAAATCGAGGCCAGGCCTGCACTGTTGGACACAGGGCGTGCACAGCTGCCAAGTTCTTCCTTCATCTCTGGCTGACCTAGCCGCTGTGTCAAGGGAACCGTTTATACCTCCATGCCAATTCTGAACTGATGCCAGTTGGTAGTGTCAGGGCTAGCGGGCTAAACCCACAGGTTAGGCCAGTCTCTGACCGGTGGCTAAAGAGTGTCGAGTTTGACTGAATAGCCATTAAAATAGAGCCAAGATGCTGTAGGGCTGAGTCATCATTTGAAAAGGTTTCAATGTTGGTGCTGATACGAAACAATTTTGGTATCTGCTCTTTTGTTGTAGAGGGACATTTAAAAAAAATACATACTACCCGCCATGTGAAATGCAGTGTTTTAGAGAGTCCCATTAATCAATTTTGTTTCCTTCCCTAGGAGTTATAAAAACTAAAGTAATTTCAGTAAAACATTCACCTCTATGAAAGTTTAAGTGAACGCATGGCCAGTAATGTGACATGTCCCAGATTGAGGACAGCCATCTTGATAAAAAACCAACAAAGAGACAGGGAAGTCTCTTTTTTAATCTTTAGACAGGATTTATAGACAGCCAAAAGACTCACCATCCTCATCAACAGCAGATGGGACAGATTTTTGGGGTGGCAAAGCCTCGGTTTCCGTGCCTGTTGTGGGTGCGAGGGACTGGCTGAGGAGGTCAGAGTATTTCTCTGACTGGCCTACGATGAAGTCCAGATGGAGATCCATAGCCTTCTTCCTTTTCTCCTCCAGCCTGGACTGTTGCTTGTACTGCACCACCTGTGTGGAGGACGGAAGAAAGGTCAGCATTAACCCTAGCCTCACCAACGACATCACATTAACGGCTGTGCTCCACGGATGTTGTGTTGCGTCAGCGTACGTTCCCTTTGTAATCAATAAAAAGTGCTCCACTGCCGACGTTGCTTTGGATGGCTGTGTTCAACGTCAACAACATTCCGGTAAAACATTTTTAACACAAATGAAGCTGTAGCTACGTGGGATTCTTCTGATTCTCACCGAAAAGCGCTTTGAAAGTTCCTAGTGGAGCAGGTCCAATGTCAAATTGACAACGTTGATGACTGTTACGCAGCGCAACACAATCCTCTTGGTGGAGCTTCGTCGTAAAGGAAACTGACAATCTCCAAGCGCTTCGCATTTCTTTTGTACTTTTTCATGTGCAAGCACATGAACAGCCAGTTGAAAGGAATTACTTAATAGTATAGCATTTTTTAAGGTGTAGCCCAATTCATTGTCCCCTCATTGATATAACCGTGCATATTTCTATTTATTTTTGCGCACATTTTTATACAGTGTCACCCCGTGTGAACTTCTGGCCCCTACTGGTTGGTCATGGGGATGGTATTGAAACCACGTGTCTCCGATATACATGGAATCGTCTGCTGCCTTTTTTCACCTGCCAATGAGGAGCTTCTTCGGGACACGCAGAGGAACACCCTATTCCTCACCCCTGCTGACAGATGCCCTTGACCAACCTGAAGGAATCGCTAATGAAGCGACAAAGAACGCCCTCCCTGTCGGGATTCCCTCTGGGTTGTAGACGCACACATTAGCTACTCCCACTTAAATATAACACAGGCATGGCCTAAGGGAGATGCAAGGATCAAATGCAATATTTTCTATTTCCTTACACAGAACATGACAGACAAACATTGATGCACCCATGCAAAACACAAACAAAACATTTTTCTACCATAGTAGGCCTAATGTAGACAACAAGCTACAACCTACTTTTCATCTAAACCAGTGTTTCCCAACCGCGGCAGGCGGACCATTATTGTGCCGCGACGTAATGCTAGGTGTACCGTGAGGCCGTGTGAACCCAACACCCCGGGAACAAGTGCTATCGTCCGTCAATAGATACGGGCATACGGCCATCGTCCGTCTCACGGACACACAGCCACGCCCGAGTCCATTCAGTGAAGCTAGTCAGCGACCATCACCCATAGAAATGCAAATATGTACCTGGCTGTACTGTATAAAAAGGGCACAGGGAGTATGCTTTGGCAGTGCACTCAGTCAGTACTACAACGAATGAAATTTGTTAAAATATTCAGCGCCAGTCTACCGTACCAGGAAAAAGAGGGGCTGTCAAATGCCCATATTATAATCTGCCATGAACGCATGTCAACATTCAAACACATATACTAACTTTAAATCAACATAAGTGTTAGTTTTCTTATAAAGTGCTTCCAAATCGCTCCAGTGTGTTTGTGTCAACATACAACCGTGTTGTTTGTGGTGTTTAATTACTCCACGGAGAGAATCTCTCGCAAGCTGTGGTGCCGTCAATATGATATTACCGGAAAACCCCAATACACGCACGCCCCCATTTTTTTCCGGACCTTATTTATCATTAGTATATTGGGTTTAGTACCAAAGAAGTTTTACTCTGGGAAGGTGAACTCAAGACTCCATTCATTGCACTGACCCAAGTTTATATATTTGTAGGCCAAAGACATTTTTGTAATGTGTGTGTGTGTGTGTGTGTGTGTGTGTGTGTGTGTGTGTGTGTGTGTGTGTGTGTGTGTGTGTGTGTGTGTGTGTGTGTGTGTGTGTGTGTGTGTGTGTGTGTGTATATATATATATATATATATATATATATAGAGAGAGAGAGATAGATATATATATTTTTAAATACACACACACTATATCTAGGTGTGCCCTGGGATCTTTTGGCTATGCCAGGTGTGCCTTGGCACCAAAAAGGTTGGGAAACTGATCTAAACGAGCTGTCCTCCGAGCTGGAATAATAACATTGGTATCTCAACAGACACATGCACCCTGCACAGAGAAGCGCAGATGTAGCTTGTTGTCTATAATTACTAAAGAGACTGTGTTTTGTTTCGCTTATGAGCCACTGATCATGGAATCGGTGAATAATTCCAACTCAAACGCTAATAAAAAGCAGAATGAATAAACTGATTTTCAATCTCTCTCCAAACACCTTGTGAGGAGGGGAGGCTCTTCTCTTCTCAATAATACAATAGTCAGCAACACGTCCACTCGTTAAATGTAAATTCACCGGACAATAACCGCATCCATTCACACAGAGCAGTTTGAGACAAATCGGACATTACCCGGACTTAAGTCAAGGGTCCTGCCAGCATAAAGTCTGTTGCATGTCCGATCCTACTGAGCCGGAATGTTGAGATCTAACTTCTTACATACGAGAACGCAACATTAAAGTCTGGAAAACTTCAATAATACAGTGCATGTGTGAACGTGACTATAGTGAGTTGTGTTTGTTGGAATGTGTATATATTTCTTGTTTTACAGCAAATACATTATCTAAAACCATTTGATACATTTAAAAAATAATTAACTCATATGATAGGTCTATGAGGTACATATACTAACTACACCATCTATGTTTGGGGTCCACTATTTTGTTTCCCCGTGCAAATGCCTTAAACATCTTTATAAATGCATACGATTCGTTTTGAGATTTAGTGAGGTCAGCAAGTTGTTTGTACCTTCTCAACGCTGCTCCAGAAAGCACGCACTTCCTTTGCGATGGAAGAAGCAACTCTCCTGATTTTAGCATGTTCCTCCTTCTTAGCTTTTTCCTCCCTCTGTCTCAGATCTTCGTGGTGTCTCATCACCATCCGCACCACCTGTAAACACATAACAGTTATTTGCTGTGTGCACTATTTGCTTACAAGGCGAACGTCCTAAACAAAATCTCGGTCGCAAGTGCTTTGTTGTACCTTTCTGGCCACCCCTCTTTTCCAGCGCCTCTCCTGGGCAAAGTCGGCAGACAGCCATTGCATCTCCTCACAGAGGTAGTCCCAGTGAACTTTCGGTCGAACTGGCTCTGTCAGCCGGGTCAGGCGCTTCATGGACCAGAAGCCTTCCCTCTTCAACGACTGGATACGGTGTTCAGTGTCTGCTTCCTGTCACAGAAAATGGGAGAAAATGTAGATGTGTCTCACTCTTTCATATTCTGTGGAAAGCCAATCTGGTGCAAGCCGTCTGTCCAGCGTATGTGATCTACAATATGCCAATTTGACCCTCCTTCGGCTGAAGGCAGCTATTGCCTCACATTTGATAATCTGTAGATATAAAAAATATATTTGGCAAATCTCTTAGTTACACCAACATTGTTGTGGTGAAATATTGTCATTGTTGAAGTTTGTAAAGATCAATACATCTGTCTATTCCACGCAGCTCCTACAGTGACGCAAACTCAAACAGAGAGAGAGAAAACAAACATAACAACATACCACACACACACCTATGATGCACATGCATTCACATGCACCAGATGGACACAGTGAGACTGCGCACCTATGAGGCGCATGTGCACGCGCACAATGAGACCTGCTGTTCAGTTAAAACCCACCTCTGATTAATAACAACTTACTAAAGGTGACAACATAACCCTGTGCGCCTATGTGTGCACCTGCACACTGATCCTACACTGACACAGACACACACACACACACACACACTGATGCACGCTAAGACAGAGAAAGAGATGGAGAGATGAAGAGAAAGGGAAAACACAAACATACTAAACGTGACAACATACCCTGTGCACTTATGCGCACGCACAGGAAGACACAGACGGGGAGAGGGAGAAAGACGCAGTTTAACATTACTGCGTCAGAAGGTGTAAGTATTACTGTTAGGGCATGCCTCCTCCTGGCGCAGATTTGTGTACTTTCTATTTTGAATTTTACACTTTAAGCACCATCTGTGTCCCTGTCATTTTCTGAAGAAGAAAGTTGAGTCAGTGCCCTTTGTCTTAAAAGCCACTCACGTGTTTAGCCAGCTCTGCCATATCGGTGTGTCTCTCCCCGCGGGGTCGTTGGGGAGTCGACTGGTCTATCGGGGAGGGTGATGACAAATTGCTACCCGTTCCCATGGAGTAGGGAGAGAGGAACTTGCCATGTGGACCTCGGAGAGGGGATGTTTTCAGCGAGGCGGACCAGTCACTGGTGGATGATGGGTAGGGGGAAGGAGACGAAGTGGACGGCGAGACAGGAGATGAACTCACCGTGACCCTGTCTGCTATCCACTGTCGTACCTGAAGGCAAAGGGAAAAGAACCAAGAGGAAATTTTACATGTACTGTATACATGTTCAATGTATATTATTATGATATACCATAATGTGACTGTGATGAGATTTTTTTTAAATGGTGGGTGGGCAGACATGCATGGTTAGAGGAAAGCCAAATGGTAAAAGCAGTAGCTGGAACATGCTGCAGCGCAACATCATTCTGACATCTATCAATCTCCTGTGTCTAGCTGTTTAAAACTGCTATGGCATGCAGAGCCTCAATCCTTATCAGATGTCATACAGAGTCAGACAGTAAGTCAGTGCCCCACGCGTCATACAGAGTGAGAGTGCCAAATTAAGATGTGTCCGTGAATATTAGCCTATCTGGGTGTCTCACAGCCACCACTTACCTTTAGCAACAGTGCCTTTCTGTCTGTGCTGTCCTTTCCATGCTGGAAAACACATATGGCTTAGCATGCGGCCAATTTAAATAAAAATAAGTAACACTAAATAATAAAGAAAGACACTTATTATCTGTGGTATTTGTAAGCACTACAGTACATGCAAAAAGAAAAGGTACCATTTGGAAATATGCCTGGGAGAATTACGCCTTACACTAAATATTGAAACGAAAACATGCCAGCATGACAAAGAAAATGCCCAATAAAAGGGAGTGTGAAATATATTTGCGTCATGCCTAAGGTTTTGCTTTATTGCGTTTGTTTTCAACCAACAAATAACTAAGCTGAATGATTTTGACTTTCTGGTCCATCATTTTTTCATTTTCAAAATAATTTCTCAGAACTGTATCAAGAGGGAAACCTATCTGTCATTGGTTACTATACAGAAATATACAGGAAACTCCATTAACACAGACAGTCATTTCCAAAAGAAATGAAAAATAAAGAGAAAAATATATATATATATATATACACACACACACACACCTTTTCCTCAGCCTGCCTCGTCAGAGCAGACAAACTAGTATAGCCATTACTTGCCTCTAGTTCTGTGAGGATTCAGGGAAATTTAATTTATCATTGAGATTTAAAACAAATAATAATAATAATATTAGATTAATCAGACTGCTAAGTTACAGAAACTAATGACCAAGGACCTGGATGGTGTCAGAATACAAACACAGCCCAGATGACCAGGATCAGTACATTACATGCCAGAAACTATAAATAACTCTTTACATTTGTTAGCGTCACCTCCACTGCTTCAGTCTTTCTTGCATCTGATAAAACAACTGCTTTTAGGCATCTGCAGGAGATGGAGATCTGATGATGATGCTTGACATCCATACTCAAACTCATACCTATAGCATTGGTAATGAAAACTAAGAACCATCAGTCTTGCCTGTTTGGGACCCACCATATTCAATCTCCTCTGGGATCAAAGCCTGCCCAAACCTTCTCCTATATCTATCCTATGCTGTAGCCATCTCAGCGTTGTTACACTCTTGACTAAATAAAAACAGTGGATTGACCATATGCACTCAAGGGCTTGAAATACCTTCTCTGTGGGGCTGGGGGTGACCATGCCAGATTCGTTTGTGTCATCATGGTTATCCTCTTCATCGCTGGCCTCCTCTGGACTGCTGTCCGGCCCCGGGTCAGCCTCCCTGCGCTCTGCTGCTCCTGGTGACCGGCCCTGCTCCATCTCCTCACTCTCCTCTTCTTCTTCTTCTTCCTCCTCCTCCTCCACATGCTGACAGAGGGAGTCAGCCTGGCTGACAACAGCTGTGGTAGTAGCAGAAGCTGGGGATGTGTCTGTTACTTCTACTGATGGAGCGGACACATCAGAGGGCTGTGCGCTGCTAGGAGGGGTGCTAGCTTTAGGGATGACAACAATTTGTGGCACGGGGCCCGCTTTCACTGTATATATTTTAGTCACAATTAAGGCCTCTTTGTCAGATTCGCTTTGTGAAGGTGTGGGGGGATCTGGTACAGGCTGAGCGGGCAGGGATGGGGTGTTCGTAGGAACAATACTAGGCTGCAGTGCCTTGGTCGGAGGAGTGGGTGCAGAAGTTGTACTGACAGAACTCTGCAGCCGATCTTTCTGGCTGCCAACAGCCACAGATTCGGCAGCTGAGACAGTTTGGGGAAGGCACTCGACGGCCACCGTGCCAGAGCCAGAGCTATGGGCATTGGTCAGCGTGACGGCCACATTCTGCTGCTTGGACACCTGTGTCAAAAGAGAGGGTGGCGTTTTGAGTAGAGGAGAGCATCCTGGTTTGAGAAGGAGGTACTTTGGATTTATAACACCAGAGGAAGGAGTGGAACGCAAGTCCTCTGGTTTGGTCTCTCTGATCAAAGCAACATTCTGAATATTCTGTGATGGAGTCTCTGTCAAAGTAGGGTTTTCTTTGGTCCCTTCGGGTGAAGAAACATGGGGCTCAGGCTTTGTGGCACTAACAACAGTGACATTTAGAGTTTGCTGCTGCCCTGCCTGGAAAGCAGGTAGAGAAACAGGAAGGGACGAGTCCACCACTGTCTCCTCCTGTGCGACTACTTCCATCGTGGGAACGAGAGATGACACATCAAATGTTACTTCCGCTTCCCGTTTCTCAGGCAGCATTTGAATGGCAGCAGAAACGCTGTGCATTGCCTGATCTGAGAGTGCTATATTTGACAGCAAACCAGGTGCCTCCGTTTGAGCACTGTTGTCAGTCTCTTGGAAAGAGGGTGAATTTGATGTAAGGACAGCAGCTTGAACTACACAAACCTGTCCCGAGTCCGTCACGTCAACTTGGTTTGCATCTAATACTAAGTGCTGTCCTACAGTGAATACCGTTTGTGTGGACAGGCTGTGGGAAACATTAGGACAAACCTCCATTTCAATTGTGTCGCCTGATGAGGGGAAGTCCACGTACTCCTCTGAGTGGTCCAGCAGCGCGTTGAATAGGTTCACTTCATAGCCCGGGGAGTGAGGCATCTGTGCACCACTACCCACGCAGATGGTTTCTTCGGCCACCTCCTCCACCAAATGGCAAATCTCGTACACCTCCATGGGTTGGGAGTCTATCTCGATGTGCGACTGAAGGTTTTCGCCGTACATCTTTGGTTCTCCAGTAGAAAGCTCGGAGCTCAGCTCATCGACAACAGCCGCCTCACACACACTGCCGTCCTCCCGCTGTACAAGGTAACTTTGATTCACATGCACCTCAGACCATTCCCCGCTAATGTGAGCCTCCTCCCTGACGATCACAATACCTGGTGTTCCGGCCGAATGTACAAGCTCAGAGATCAGTGGGGTCTCAATGGTGTGGACGTGGTCAGGAGGATTACATGTTTCAGCCTCAACAAACTGTACCACCTGCCTTGAGCCTACTAGTTCTGCCTCAAAGTGGGAGGTAGCGCAAAGTGTTTCTGTGGAGCTCTCCTGTTGGAAAGAGTCGACCAAGGTAGTGGCCGCCGTGGCCTGTTCCTCCGCATCATTCCACTCCGAATGCTGATTCTTCTCTATGTTTTCACTCACAACCCTGTCAGCAGAGCTGCTGGAGTTGTGGGAGAAGATGTAGACTCCAGAACTGGTGTCTGGTAGCTTTGGAGTCTCAAGTATTTCAGCTGTTGAGGGTTGCTCTTCTATGTGAGAGGTGTCAATGAGGTCTTTAATGTGCCCATGTCTCTCATTTGACACTGAAGGATCTTGAAGTAGGTTCCCTCCCACGTTTGTGGTGCTTTCTCCCAGCATCTCCTGGTCATCATTCGAGAACTGTTTGATAAGTCCGAGTTGTGTCGAGAGGTCAGTTTGTTTGCTAGGACTATTGTCTGACAGGGATACTGGGAGTGAAGGCTCTTCCAAATTTTGGTGCAATTGCTCCTTAGCATTAGACAGAGGTATATGACTGCCCTGATTGGCCTGAGCAAGAGGAGCCGTCCGGTATTGCTCCATGCCACTATCTTCTGTGTTGTCTTTGACTGTACTATCTGCGCTAGGGCAGGGGACAAGGGGAGGTGGTGTGGTGGAGCAGGATTGAAAGTGGGGCTGTGGGAGGATATTTCCGACTGTGTGCTCTCCTCCTTCAACTTCCTGGTTTGCTCCAGTCTCTTGTTTATATTCCAATGTATGTCTGTCTGAAAGGGATTGTCCCTCCTCCACACCTGAGGCTGTGACAACCACCAATCCACCAGCCACTTCTGGCGCCTGAGCCTGATCTTGGACACAGTCAGTCTGCTTTGTCTGGCTTCTTCCTTTATCAGTTTGCGACCCGTAATGCAAATCTCGCCCTGTGCGGTCGGAGGAGGGAGAAGGTCTCCTTTGTGTCTCCAGAGAGAGACTGCAGTCCTTGACGAGGGACGATGATGGCAGTGGTCCTCCACTTCGAACACCTTCGGCAGTAATCTCCACCGTGGGTCCCTCTTCCAGGGGGCGAACCTTAGCCTCGCTATTGTTCGAGAGGATCTCTGGTGAGGCAGTTGGAGGGGTCTTCCTTGCACCAGCCAGTGCCAAGCTGGCACTCTCCTGCGGCGGCACGGTGGATGTGTTGGCGAGCCGTGGGACCAGGAGGGAGGCAGCTGCGACCGGCTGCGGGGCATGCTGAGGTGACAACCCAGCCACATTCTGTGCAGCCAGGGGGTCACCACCCAGCACATCCACAGCCGGAGGGGCGCACTGCTGCACCGCCTCCTGCCCAGAGCTTCCTCCCCCTGTGCTTCCCCGGCTACACACTGCACCTGGATGGGGTGATACAGGATGTTACTAAGATGTTGGGATAAAGTAGGCAACTTGTTCCAAGTTAACAAGGGACAGATGGGGGATAAAAAAACACTTGAGAGGGAATGCACAGAAGCTCTGTTGTATTTTCCTTTAAGACACTTTTACAAAACAGCAGAAGAATGCAAACAAAACAAACATTTAAAAAAATAAAAGCAAACTAATTTTGTCTATTTATGAATCAAACTACTTCATCATTTGTGATAGCTAGTGAGTCTTTTGATCAAATAATGCGTTTGGGTTGAATATTTGCAACAGTTACACTACTTATAGGAGTTACTCATATTTAAATTAAGTATTAAACATGTAAAGACAAAGGAGGCAGGGTGTAACCAACCTAACTGCAGCCTAAGTGAAACTAATCATTGAGACCATATAGCAGTAAAACTTTAGACAACTTTACACACTCAACTGTCAGCGGCTGCAGTGAGTAACAACTTCAGGCAAACCATGAAATATCACAAGCACAAACCAAAGTGCTTACATAAGTTTACATATAATTATAATGTTCTGCTATTGTCCTGCATTGTCTGAATCCACCACTTGGCTATCAGTACATTTTGGATTAGCATGCATGTTATCTTTTCAGAGAAAAACAACTTCTCACCTGTCTGTGGTGTGAGACACAGATCTTCTGTGCTTTCTACTTCCAGGATGCTGAGATTAGGGTCCTTTCCACATGTTCTGCGAAACAGACAGAGACACTACGGTTGGTGACACAATTCATGAAAAACGAATGAGCTACAACCCTCCACAATTCATTGAACCTGGACGCTAGTTGGGTAGCACCAATGAATGGTTGCATTGTTTAGGCAGAATAATTACACTTGTATTACTTGGGTTGGGTAAATTCACGTAGTAAAGCCAGATCAGCTCAAATGCGTGTCTGATGAGTATTAGTAAACAAAAATATTAGCTACTGTGTGGGACGGTACAGTATGTATCCTGTCACGTCACGCGAGGAGCACAGTGTCCAGGTGGCTAGCATATTAGCTGGCTAATGCTAGCATTGTGATTCTTTGTATAAAATGAGGTGAGCTCGTAGTTTTATTTTCGCTCTGCTTGAACGACCAGGCAACTGACCTTTTTAATCTTGTGTGAGGTAGACGCACAGTTTCCTGCACTACACTCTTCATGACTTTAGAATTCTGCAGCACGCTCTGTAAAGCTAAGAGCCGGCGGTACACCCAAACTGGTTACCTATCGGGATATGTAACGCCAGAGGTCACTGTTATGGAAAATCCATACTACTGCACAAGTGAAAACACTAGATGACAGTGCGCCTCACGAGGTTTGGTTAGTGTCTGGGTTTGTTCTTTATGTGCTACAGGGAACGTAATAACCGATATCAAAAGCTGTTTAAAAGCATTCACTCCTTGTGCTCTCTATTGTTTCGTCGGCAGCGACATCTGGCGTCGCATTAGTCGATAGTTAACCGATTTCGGCGTTACACCCGGCAACCAAGCGCGGGCCCCCCCCCCCCCCAACTCATTCATTTCATGGACTCATCAATGGAAATGTTAGCCACCGTGGCTACTCTTAAACACATGATGTTGTGAATTACAGCGAAAAGCCTAATGGCATTTTTTATTTTGGTAGCGACGCATTGGCGGCGGTACAAACTGTCTGCGACCGCCTTTCTATTCTTGTCTCGAGGTGACAATGACACCATGGAGCAGAGTCCTGTTAATTTAGAACAGTGGGACGTGGTTGTGGTTCAAACGCTCAACACTGCCGGTTCAGGTAGTTGAGTTGACTAGATATTAGTTAACGTTAGCTGGTAGCTCGCTGCCTGGAAGTCAGAACAACTGAATGATTTGCTAGGCAGCGAGCTCCAAACAGTCACTTATGGTGTGGTGGGTGCATTGGTTGGTTGGGTGCGCAGGCGCCCCCATCCATCCATCCATCCCACCCGCCCGCAGTTATGTAATGTAATGCTCTCCCAATGCTAGCGAGTCCAACACACTGAACAACTTACTGAACACAGGGAACAAAAACGTCCCCAAAAGTCGCATTATTATAACCCGCTTCAACATGCACGGCTGATGGGAACAATTGCCCGTGACGTCACAGCGCGGGGTCAACTCACTAAAGCTACGATAAATAATAATGGAGAAAAAAAAAAGCCATGACATTATTCTGTTACACTTTAACAGTCAGTGTTCCTTGTGAAACACGAAAGTGTACAAAAATTAATATATATATTTTTTACAAAGTTCCATGTGAATGTTTTCAATGACTATAAAAGGGCCACTTAGGGGGGCTTAAGGAACCCCACAGGTGCCTCTTTAGCAGTGACTTGGAGGTAAGATTGTTCAGGGCTATGTTAACTTCTCACCTATTTCAAATCAAATGTGTTCAATGTGTTTGTGTTGTTATTTGATGTTTCGTGGAGCGACACTTAAATATGCATACGTTTCCGACTTGTCTGTTGCAAAAAACGAAGGGCAATGATGCAGTCTTATTCTGGCCCTATTCAGTATTAGCCCCCCTAGCGCCCCCCTTTAATACTTCCTCCACAACCCCCCCACCCCCCTCCCCTCTCAAGGCCGCCATCTTAAGTTCCCACCTACCTGATATTTCCGACCGATTTTCTTTTACTAAATTCTTGCTGAAGGAGTCGTCATCCGCATAAAATCGAACTCAATCCGTGGTGCTAACAATCCAAACCGTCTCTCGGTACCCAACGAGGTACATGTAGGTCCGTGGGAAGAAGTTAAAATACGGTCCGGGAGAGAGTGGTTTCGGCGCAGAATGTAGCGGTTGCGGGGAGGAGACTTTACGCAGCGAAATGGTGGAGGACCGCTGCTGACAAAGTGCACAAGAATGTGGGATCTCGCGAGAGTTGAGACCGGCGCGCCGCTTGAAATCTTTTAGGATAATATTTTTGCATTTATATGTAATTCAAGAAACTGTCCGATTATTAAATAAAATCCGCGAGTCACTGATTATTTTACAGCTATTTGGGATTGCGTGGCAAAGGTTTTTCTTCTTTCAGTGGATAGAACGAACTCCCGCTGTTCAGACATATTATAATAATATAATAATAGCCTGCCGGCTGCAGTGCTCACCACCTTTATAATAGAAGTCACTGACATTGCCTAGTCATTGTTATAATAGGCATCCTGTAATCATGAGTAGGTCTTTTGCTGCATAGTCTTCCATTACAACTCATTCAGTAAAGCTGACTTTAAAAATAAATTAAATAAATATCTCATGGAAATTGGAATCTGCTTTTTGATTATAATATGGCTAACGCATACTGCATACTGTTTAATGTTTCCATATAGTGTATCTGAAATTTTAACTATGGTTGTTGAGGTATCATTAAGATGTTATACTTATGCAATGATTTAGGCTACTATAACACCATATAATCGAGATAGATTTTTATTTATTTTTTTACATTTGGTTGTATTTTAAGTTTTTAACTGTTTTCTTAATAGTTAATGGGGATCCAAATAAACAATAAACTATGTGGAGATGGAGCAGAACATGTTTAAAGTAGTTAGTAATATAACATAAGCTTCACAATCAAGGAAGAAAAAGAACTCACCAGCTGACATAAAATACAATATATTGAAGATTCCAGCTACAATAATGCAACGATTAAAGTAAACCGGCAGAGATGTTTGAGGACATGAAATGTTCCTAAATAAAGTAGGGTAAAAGATCTTACACCTCAACTCCAATAAATTATACTCACTCAGGATGATGCGGATACTGTTTATATATGAGATATTTTAGGCCGGGGATAAAACGGACATCCTGCTTGCAGCCTTTAATCACAAAACCACCTTATATTACTTACTTGACCGGGTCCCCCAGGTCTACTTGGTTCCTCTGTGTCCCCTCCTTTTCACCCTCTGCACCAGTGGTTCTCAAAGTGGCGTCCGGAACCCCTAGAGGTCTTTGAGGGGGTTCCAGGAGGTTCCCAGCAAAATTTGTCAATACATTTGAACCCCTTTATCCATTTTTTATACGTTGGCTTATCAAAAATAGCAGATATACTCACTGGGAGCTTGTACATCTGCTATTTTTGAAAAATCTAGAATTTAGGATTTTTTTAAACACACGTTCTCCTATGGGGGTCCATGGCACAAAACATTTTCAGATGGGGGTCCGCAGCCAAATGTATATCAATTTGGGGTCCTTGGCACAAACAAGTTTGATAACCATGCTCTACACACACTGTAGTGGGGAGAGAGGCGGGAACACCAAATCTCTTCACCGAAAATAACCTACCTAGCTCAGAACATGTTGCTTGTAAATCCGCTATCTTTGTCAAATGTTCACCTATTTTGACATGCCCAGAATAGTGACGGTAGGTTTCAAGTTGTTAACCAGTAAAGACATCCCCCTTATCAAACTCAGGAAAATGTGAAGGCAAAATTGACCTAGCCGCCACCATCCTAGTTAATTTCCTAGTTTCTTAGCCCACCAAATGCAGAGTTCTACTCATGAGGGTGGTATCATTTCTGCCATATACCTTTTAGTCAATAGTTATACAAGTATAAATATATCACATTTGTGTATTAGTCATTAAAAGATTGAACGTACTGCACAAAAGACACATTTGGAATCAGAAAAAAGACCCACACAATTGAGTAACCAACAATTCATTTAATAATTAATCTTTGTGGTCTCTAGGGGAGGGGGTTTGAAAGGTATAAAATGGTCATATTAAAATAATCGACCCAATGTCTTCCTCCTCTCAGTGTACCCACTGTCCACTCATCCTTTTCAGATCCTCAGCAGATGCCCCACTGTTCCATGTATATAACTTATCTTTGTTGATGAAACATCTCTGTAGCCCAACATACAAGGCTACCATAGTCCCGAATGTGATGCAACACACAGCTAACAAAAAACACGCAAACCTCCCTCTCGCATATTAACAAAGTCAGATCAGATCCTTGAAGAGGCCAGAGGTTGCAATGGTTGTTGCTTGATGTTCAAAAGCGTTTGAAAAAGTTGTGTGAAGCAAGCCTTTTGCTTTGTCTTTTGAATTTCTACCTGGGGAGAGAATATTGGTTGATACCTGAAACAATGACAAATAACATAACGGTGAATATATTTATTATTATAGAAGATAATTAATGTTAAGAATAATAATTACAAAGGCAATTTCACTATACTACTATAATCTGGTCCTGCTCATATAGCGAGTCAGACAGGAGAATGGGAAACAGTTACAGGGAGTTCTAAAGTATTGTGTCCACCCACACAACGTAGCACAGTTCATATCACCATTCTTCCTTTAGGAAAAATAAAATAAAATAAAAAATAAAATAAAATAAACTGGTGGAGAATCTCATATCAAAGAAGTGGTGAAGTTGAGGGTTCAGGTGTTTTTTTTCTTTTGGGTGAAGCAGAGAACTGAGGTACAGATGCTCACTGATTTCTTTTAGAGTCCATAATGTTTCATCATCAGTAATCCATCATCTTTTTACAATGACAAAAAGACACAAAACAAAGAAAAAATTACTGCTGTGTTTCCTAAGCCCTCATCCACACAACAGCATATCAGGTTTTATTTATGCAGATGAAGGCTTTCTAATATCCCATGAGTTAAACCAAGGGAAGGATGAACCCTCAAATGTGTTCTGAAAGCACACACACCCTTCTAAAAGTCAGTTTCAATCCACCTGGAAAAGGCTTGCTAAAAAGCATGAATCATATTTCACCTGGCAAAAAAAGCTGTCCTCTGCCTCTTCATACAGCTATTATAATTGTGTACTGTAATAACCAACAGCCAATATATATAATAAAAAAACACAAGGATGCACAGAAACCATGTACCTTTAAATTGCACTGATAGAACCATTAGGGATCATTTTCGGAGTCACGCTGAGAAATCTCACGTTTTCCTCCTTACTGTCATCTCCCCAGCCAAGCCTGACCACCCCTTTTTTGGGGGCAGGGGGAAGAGGGCGGGGGCAGCGGTCCAGAAACCGTGTTTGGTTGTGTGCCTGGGTGGACTGGGTTTAATAGTCTGTGAAGGTGGGGAAGGGGGGCAGGTTGAAAGCAGCACAGTGATCCTGACGTTTCCCTTCATCTCCTCCAGTGTTGTCCCTGTACTATCTGGACTCTCCGTCTTTGTGAGCGCTGTACAGTGCCAGCTCGCCTGGCCCTCCAAGTCTGGAGCCGCGCGGAGGCGTGGCTGACCGGCTGGTCACAGACGGAATAAGTGGCGGCGGTGCCCCAACAGAAAGAGCTCCCACCAAGCTGGCGGGGTTCTTCGCCATGATGCCATTGGACATGTGGTGTGGGTGTAGTGGTCCCAGGCGCGAGTAAAGGCCCGGGTGGTGCTGGGGGTTACCAGAGGCTCCTGGAGGGAGTTGGTGGGAGAGCAGGCCATGGTGAAGCTGCTCCAGGTGGGCAGCATGGGAGGGGTTGGGGAGGTGGTTGCCAGCCGCAAGGTGAGGGTGAGGGTGCATCCCAAAGTAACGCGCCCTCTCAAAGTCTTCCCTCAGGATCTGGGCACGCTCCTCATCCATCAGCCCGCCACCCGGGGGGCCGAGCTGCGGAGGCCGCTCGAAGTGATGGGCCATCAGGCCGTACTCCTGGCGGAGATTGGAGGCAGAAGAGGTAGAGGTCTGAGGGTGGTGATTTGCAGCGGCCACAGCCGCAGCCCTCTCTGCGTCCAGGAACCGCTGATGCTGGAGCAAACGTGCCAGATGGGGGTCAGAGCGCAGCGCCAGGTGGGGGTCCCGAAGCACCATAGCCTCCCTACGCTGCTGCTGCTGCTGCTGCTGGGCTGCAAGCTCCCTCCAGGGGTCCCAGGTGAAGGTGTGCGGGGCCTGGGATGGACCCTGGGGTGGTCCGTGGGTGAACCGTTCTCCACCCGGTCCCACCATCAGTCCCCCAGGCCCTGCTGCGCTACCCAGATATGCCTCAATGGCCCTGGAGCGCTCCAGCAGAGAGAGGTGGTGATGATGATGAGAAGGATGATGGGAAGGATGATGGGAAGGATGATGGGAAGGAGGCTGGGGGGTGGGAGGTGGAATGGGAACACCAGGAGTGGGAGTCAATGACATAGAAGACGAGGAAGAGCTGGGGTGGTGAGGACGGCTGTTGGGCCGGTCGAAGCTCTGGGAAGGGGCTGGGGGGTGCTGTAGGGTAATGGGGATGTGCTCCGGCTCCTCCTTCCGCTCCTCTTTGACTTTGACCGGAGGGAGGAGCATAGGGGGTTTGGAGACTGGGGTTGTGGTCCGGTCGGGCTTCTTGCCCTGAGACAGAGAAGTGATGGTGGCGGAGGCAGAGGAAGAAGGGAGGTTGTTGTCTCTTTGGGAGGAGTGCGAGGGTTCACCGTGGTGGCCGTGTGCTGTAGGGGGCGGTTGGCGTGGGTAAAGGTCCAAAGGAGATGGGGCGGAGTGGTTGGAGGGCGGAGGAGTGGTAAGCACAGAGGAGGAGGAAGATCTCGGTCTGTCTCTGTCCGCCAAGGACGATGAGCCGAGGGGAGGCCCGCGCGAGGACACTGTAGGCAGCGGCCTCTTCTCCCCGTCTCGATCCCTGTCCCTGCTTAAGCTGCGTGTCAGGTCCTCAATGGGCCCAATGCCCCCTCCCATGCCACTGCTGTGGCCATTGATGTGGGACACTGGGGTGCTGCTGCGAGGCTTGAAGGCAGGGGCAACCGGAGACATTCGCACAGGAGGCCGGCCATACAGCATATTGTCTCTGCAAGACAAGGTGGCGTGTTATTATTACTTTTTGGGGGGTCTTTTCTATTATTCTTTATTCAATAGCTAGTGAGAGAGACAGGGAACAGGAAAAAGGGTACAGGATTGACATACAGCAGCCAGTCCGGGAATCGAACCGGAGACTCGCTGTCAGGCATTAACGCCCATATAGTATGCATCCTAACCATTTGGCAATCAGGTTGCCTGACAAGGCGGCGTGTTAATGTGGATATTGTATACAAAGTATTACGATAAAATCTCACCCAAGTACCCATAACAGCAAAATGGCCATTGAATGAATGTGGTTAATACTAAAGGAGAGCTGTGACAGCATATTATACCTGTCCTTTTCGTCCTTGATGTGAGGGATGTCTCTCCTCTCGGGGTCTTTCCCCCGATCCCTTTCATCCCTCTTTTCAGCTCCTTTGGCCCAGTTGGGGCCAGCAGGGAAGCCAGGAGGGCCTCCATGCAGCCGATTCCATGGGTCGTGATGGTTGGGGGTGGACAAACTCCCAACCGCACTGGCTGGAGAGTCCTTATGGCCAAACACAGAGCCACCTGCAGAAGACACACAAACGTTTTTATTTTACATGCACCATGTCAAATGCCTTAATAGGTATTTTTACTCTCTCGTTTTTAGTTACTGTAGAAGGTACTCGTTTTAGCTTCAGCTGTTTAAAAGAAGAAAGGGAAAAAAAAGCTCCAACTGTCTTTTGGACCGTATGGTCAAACTGTGTCATGGGAAGAGCTAGTATGAAACTGACCCAGAGTCGGACTGCCAAGTCCTCCAAAGGCACCGGAGCCCAGAGCTCCAAGCGGGGTAAAGGGTGGTGAGCGGCCATACGGATCTAAATCATACACACATGGGTTCTCATCAGAGATACTATTGTGATACAAAGTGTCACAATTCTATCTGACCATATGCTCTGCTGATGCTTCCGCAAGGACTTCCTTCTGATGCAAGCGTATGGACACAAACATCAAGAATGCCTCACAGAGTCTACCCACAGTGTAGTTTAGCATACAGTATGTGACCTGCTCTACCGAAATAAGTTGGCTGTCATGGAAAACACCTTTGGAGTTATGCCCCCACAGAAAGAGTGGAGTCCTGGCATTAATGTTATTTCTGTACTTCAGTGCATAATGACACCAAAAATAAGTATGTTTGTATTTTTTTCTTTGGGGGAGGTGGGGTTGAAAAGAATGACCAAAAGGCACAGCCCATGCTTTTCATATTCTCCTCATAGGAAACTGTCATTTGTTCCATCATGTTCCGTTTTCAAATGTGTATGGGGCAGGGATTAAACCACACACAAACACACACAAAAAGCGTGAATGAGTACTATTGAGACCAGCTAACTATCTTGTTAGCTGGTTTCCTTTTAAAATGTTCTCTGCTACCCATGTCATCCTACACCAAAACTATATTTCTGAACTGGGCATATTATGGTAGCCAAGACTTGTTTTGTTGCTGAAAAAATCTCAAAACAGCCACACAAACAATTTAATTTCAGCGACAATGACATTTCGGCAGAGGAGGTCACACATTCTTTGTTAACCCCCAATACATAAGAAGTAATAGCTGAAGCCAAAGCATATTGTATTAATGACCATTAGTCAATTCTACATGTTCTTCAGCATAGAGACTTCAAAGTAAAACCCTGTGTGGGTGAACCAGAGCGACAGATATTTGTTGGGGGGGGCACAAGTGGCGTACAGATGTGACTTTTGAAGCCGACTCTTACCCAAGTGTGCCGCTGGATTGAGGAAAGAGGAGTGGGGAGTTGATGGAGGGATAAAAGGAGCTGAGGACGGATTGACTCCACCTAAGGAGAAGAAGGGGGGTGGGGGACGGGGTCATATGAAATTCACACACTATAACTCAGAGTGAAACACCACAGTAAGCCCAGGAATGGGATAAGGACAACCCGAAAAGGGTGAAAGAACAAAGTGTAAGGAATTGGCCTGTTCGAAGAGCAAGATCATTATCAATTTAATAACCGGTTATGTTTAAGTACACACCTGTGGCTGTAAATAGGCTGGCAGGTCTGGTCAGGTCGTGTGTCGGGGGCAGGCCGCCTCCTAGGGGCCCCAAAGGCCGGGGCATCAAATCGTTACGAAAGTCCAACTTGTGAGGATCAGCCTGCATCAGCTGAAAATGACAGATTTTAATTAAATGTGATGGCCAGACAATGTCACCCTGGCACATTCATTCACTAAGAAAAGACAACCCAACATGCTTTGAAATGTATCGACCTTTGCATTGCATCTGGATAATAGTTGTTTAGACTGTAGTGTACAACTGTACAATTTTGCAATATATTGGGTTTATATTAGACCAGTCTGGCCCCAAGCGCTGGGTGGGCAGAAACCAAAAAGTGGAAGAGCCAATCAGCGTCTGTCAATCACAGGGCCCGGAGTTGATTTTGAAGAGAGAAAAAAGAAAAAAGAAACCCTTACCTTCACCTTTTTCTGATGGTTTAGAATCATCCAGGCTACATGTACATGCATAGCACACCATTTTCCTGGTTTCTGCAGGAGACAAAAATAACAAGGCTTATTATGCTATTCTGTCCATCAAAAAAATTTAAGGGGCAATTCACCCAAAATACAAAAATATTTCCCCTCTTACCATGAGTGCCATTTACCATTTATCTCTCCAGATAGATTTGCATTGTTTTTGAGATTTCTGGCATCACTCCCATGCAATGTAGCTCAATGAGATTGGGTTTTTGTGCAAAAAAAGAAAAGAAACTCATGGCAATGTCTCTTACCAGAAATCAGGATATTGTCATCTACAGACCTCATTGTGAACGGTTTCACTGAGATACTATTTCTACCGAAGTGTGTCTGCCAACCATCTATATCCGTGGAGAAGGAAACTGTCCACAAGTACTGGCACACTTCCTTCTGAGCGGAGACAGA
The DNA here is from genome assembly GCF_963280865.1 of Gymnoscopelus braueri. Lineage (NCBI taxonomy): Eukaryota > Metazoa > Chordata > Actinopteri > Myctophiformes > Myctophidae > Gymnoscopelus > Gymnoscopelus braueri. Next base: position 30,316,600 of record NC_137617.1, on the reverse strand, counting down.
CAGGTGGTACCTCGGTAGAAAACTGTTCCAAATGCACTTTTATTTCGGTTCTTTGTGCGCCACACACCAAATGCCATTGAGCTCCATTGTAATGGGTTGACAGAAATCTCTATGGCAGAAATCTCCAAAACCTCAGCAAATCACACTGAAATTATATGGATTGATAGATAGCACTCCATGTTAAGAGGATTTTATTTTTTCCTATTCTGTATGAATCGCCAAGACCCTAAATCCTTTGCACACAGAGTCAGATGTAGTTCCTGTTGTACAGAACTATCTTGTTTAGCCTCTCCGTGAGGTTTGGGTTTTTCCAGCCGTGGATAGTGTTACTTACTGAGGGGGTCAGTCAGTGTTCAAGGATATTGAAAAAAACAACCCAAGGAAGTCAGAATGTAAAGTCACAGAAGTTGGAACTCAAGAGAAGCCACGTGGGAATACATGCACAGATAGTACACACTTCGATCAACTCTAGTGTTGCAAAATCTAACTTAGTGTGCAAGGACATTGATTAGACCAGCAGAAGTCAAGATTAGGAAATAAGGTTAGTGCAAAAGAGTGAGTGAAGCAGTGAGAGAGTGTCATAGGGCTGAGAGATTTAAGGAGCCAAAAGGCCAGGGATTCAAAGGCGTCTGTTTTGTGCTTACATTACTGACTTTCAACGATGTCCCGAACGGATCGGTTAGCTACGAGAGAACAGAATCACAAACCAACTTTTAATCGACATGTCTTACTCTTTGTTAGGAATACTTGTCCACTCTTGCACTGACTAGGCCCATGTTGGTGTATATCGCTGCCTAAAATATTATGCCTATAGTAAATCCTTATGCAAGAAAGGGATGAATATCTGCAGCAGTTTTAGTGTCTTCCTTACCCGTGGATCTTTGGGCTGTAGGTGATGAGGCACAACCCCAAGTCGAGTGGTAATCTCAGGACCCGTTCCCTGAGGGACAAGAGGCTGTCAAACATAGCACACTAAATGAGCCACAACCCACCATTCCACATACCTACAAGCCATTCAACTGTTCGCAATTCAATGGAACTTCAAAATACTGGAATGCAAACCACCTTAGACTTTTAAAGGTCTGGCTTTGTACCATGCCGTTTGTCAAATAAAAGAGCAACTTGTCCGGCATACTTTTCTCTGAACAAAGTGCACTAAACGTCAGTCTTTTTCTCACTGGTAACCGATGCAGGTAACCGATATGGGGAAAGCGAGAGTTGTTCTCCTCACCTTTGGCTGGAAGGCTCCTTGCAGGGAGCTGAAAGGCCCATTGGGAGGGATCACAGGCTGGATGCCGGGCACTGAAGGAGGAGGGTACTGTGGGAAGAACTGCATCACACAAGAGCGATACTGGTTAACAAAAGTGATGTGCTGTTACAGCTCCATTCTACTGGCAGACAATTCTTTCGCGCTCTTTTTACTTGCTCCAATTATATGTAAAACACTTAAATATACGTACAAATAAAATCAGACCGTACCTAAATCTACCAACATCAATTATTTAGAAGCCTCCAAAGACTGCCTGGAAGTTGTACTAGGCTTCAAATTGGGTACACAACTAGTTAAAGACATCACAAGTTCCATCCGGAGTAGAATGCCTTGTTCGTCACCTTGTACAACCTGACAATCTGTACATTATTGCTATAGTCTGAATCAAAGTAAGATAAGATCAGAGTACTCACAGTGTGCCGGTAGAGCCCGTCCATTTTGCCTGCATACTTATCAAACTGTAAGACAAGAGACGATATGTGTTAAAACATTTCCACACTAAATGCAGTCTCAGCCACAATGATTTGTTTTGCAGAACGGAGCAGATAACAACAATGTTCTGCATGATAACAACAATACAAACAGCACCAGAAGGGCAACTTACCAGAGGTGGCGCAGTAGCTGTGGGGTGCAGGAAGGGGGTGAAGTGTTGATGCGTGTGCGTGTGTTGGTGCTGGTGGTTGTGCTGATGGAATTGAAAGGCCAGAGGTGGGATGCTGGGCTGATTCTGGGATGACCTGCCCGAGGAGCCCGGCGTGGAGCTGGAGCCTGATGGCCCGCTGGGGGTACAGCGCCCCGAATTACGGCCGCTCCCTGGTCCTCCCCCAGGTGGTCCTCCTCCTCCACCTCCTCCGTTGCTCTCAGGCCCTGGGACGCTGCGCCGGCCTTCGCGCTCTTGTGAGGCCAGGAAGTGAGAGTTCAGACTCTGGCGCAGCAAATCCTGATCTGTGGTAGAGAAAATGGAGTAAATGAGAGATTAAATGCATCTGATAACAAATATTCCTAAGGAGGTGTCCTTGGTTGATGTAATGGCAGCCATAGACCACAGACCGACCATGCTTGCCTGTGAAATGTAGGGACACAGAGAAAGGCCTAAAAAGCCATAAAGCTATAGATTTATTTTGGTTGATATGGATTATATCATAAATACTGTTTGTATACTAGGAAAACCATCAACAAAACCTCATGAGGGGCGGTCATGACAGTAACTTTTAACAGGAATTTAAGACATCCTACAACGAGATATTCAACTTGCCATATAGGAAAACAGATAAACGATTATGGTATGATTTATAATTATTTCCTATATTTCCAACAAAACAGCATTTGAAACTCTGCAGAAAGGAGACCTAAGTAAGACTTTAACTTGTGCACAAAACTCAGAACTCTTGACGCCGCACACTTTACTTTCTATTTCGAGACAACCTTTTGCTGGTTCACTCCAGGCCTAATGGAACCCGGCACTACTTTCCATTCAACACTTCCATTGCTCTTCAGAATTATGAGAAAGAGTTTAATCAAGCGTACAACTGTCTGAAAGTTATTAGGCTTATCACGGTCTGTTTTCACACACTGGTTAATGAAGTTATTTGACAGAGTCATTGCTGGCAATTATTCATATCTACTACAGTGATTGTTGTAAATTATGAGGTGATTTTCACCCACCATGTAAATATGGTACTGATGAGTGTGCACCATGAATTTGTTTGCAGTTGGTAATACTGTACTGAGGGATATTCTCCATAAAGTGTTTCCCCATCTATGGAATCATGACCCACTTTGGGTCGTTTTTATGGGTCATTAGAGCTGTCAGAATTGGCCAAAAGTGACTTTCGAATTTTCTTTTTAAAACACCACGTAAAGACTCACCTTTACCTCGACATGAAACGGGAAATTCTAATCAAACAATAAAAAATAAAAATCTAAATAAGGTAGGCTAGAAATGTGAGAGAAATGTGAAATGGAGGGAGTTTTACCTTAAGGGACAATCCATACATAGTTTTTACATTGCTTTTTCGGTCGAGTCTCGTACTACCAAATGAATCGCCCGTTTCAGCTTGACCTGTTTTTTATTTTTTTTACTCCTTTTGAATCAATTAAAGTGACCTTGTGTGATTAAACGTGTGCTTTCTAGTTTCTAGGACCAAGTGAGTCGGGTTACTGCGTGTGTGTGTCTGCGGTGCGGTGTGAAGTCTAGGAGTGTTTACAGCGAGGCAGCTGATTTTATCCTTCGTTGTATGACGGTGTCCCTTGGCAAACACAGCTAATCTACAAGCCCACAACGCGTTGCATCAGCAAAGCATTGAGGGCTTGTGAATCGACTCGCGGTCGTACGATGAACTGATGAACTGCTGCATGCGGTCTCTCAGACTGACGGCTCTGTGATCTCACGAGACAAGCTGCCGTTTAAGATTACATGCGCAGAGTCTCGTGAGAACTTGCGCTCTGATTATTTTAATTCAAACCTTTATCATATAGTCAAACATACTTTTATGTTTTATGTTTGAATATGGAATATTCGCTGACAGCCTTATGGGTCATGGGTAAATATCCTGTTTTATTTTAACCTTTCCTACTAAATAAATAAAATCTTCTCTTTTTCATAAATGGAACAATAAATATTTTTTAAGACATTTTCACAACTTGCGATGCTTTGTGAACTTGTCAGTCGGGTATATTCACTAGTTTTGAAAAAAGCTTAAGTGATTAATTCACGTGAGCGAGCCCTTCACTCACTTAATACTTTCATACTTAATTTTATAAGTTTGGGTCCCGGGAAAGACACAAAATGTCTCTTTTGGTCCTCAAGCTGAAATCATTTGGGAACCCCTGCTCCAGAAACATTACCTAACATGAATTTATATAAATAAACAACACCTTCCTCAAATTAACATTTTGTCAGCACTTGATGTTCCACATGTGTAAATGAACCGTACACCAAACCACAACATGCTCAGTAAGGTCTCACTTCTACCATTTTTTTTTAATAGGGGTTGTCTATATTTAGTGTTCCCAATTCCCATGCAATCAGAAAAGGCACTGTGTTTATTTGAACAGTAAAAGAAAATGTCTTAGAAATAGAAAGTGAAGAGAAAGGTATGTTGTTGAACTATGGTAGAACCTTGGTTGTATAGCTACCTGGCCATAATTTAAGTCCAAATACAGTTGATCATCTTTATCTATTGCTTCTGTTGTCTGTAAGCGAGCAACCGTTACTAGCAATTCTATTCACTCTCATCGTAGGGTGAAACAATTCAAAAAAAAAAATATCACACATTTAGCACATAAACCACACAAACAAAGCAGACTGATTCTGCCACTGGTTGATTCACCTACAGTATTTTGCCCACTGGCACCAATACCCACGTTATTGATGATCAGTCTTCACTGGATTTATTATCTTTGATAGAAGTATCAAGGGTAATAAAACATGAATACAGCAATATTACTTTCCCAAATGTAGGTACCAGGACTGTTTATAATTTATTCCACAGAATCGCTACCGTTTATTCCTTGAACACAGAAGCAACTGATAAGGATGATCACCGACACTTGGACTTCAAGTCACACCCAGTTAGCTATACAACCCAAGGTTCTACCAAAGTTCAAAATTGCTTCAAGTTAAGGTTTGTTGCTGCCTGTACCTGCTGACGTAGAATGACTGGAGACTTGCAGTAGAGGCGGAGGAGGTGGCAGGCCGGGTGAGGAGGTGAAGAGGGCCCCAGAGCCAGCTCGAGAGGGGGGCCGCAGGGGACCAGAGGGCCCTGAGCCCCTGATGAGAGACAGCGACACACTGGCGGAGGGGGTGGGAGGGCGCATGGAGGATGAAGAGGAAGCGGCAGATGAGGCAGATGACGGCGGCTTGGCGGAGGTGGTGCTCCTGCAGGGATGACACGCCAAATGAGAAATGTTAATTTCCCGACGTTGGCGATCCGTAAGGCGCGATCCGTTTCTATTCAAACCCAAAAGAGAAAAGGTCACCAAATCTGACAACCACAATGCATGACAGGACAAGACATGGAGGATAACCTGTGCTAATAAACAGCACGTTATAAGTGATGTGCTTTGCGGTGGGGGTTTCAGGGACAGACCTGTTGCTGATGCCCATGTTGTACATGGAGTGAGGTCGTCCGGGCCCAGGGAAGGTGAGGAAGGGTTTGTGTTTGGAGAGCGGGGGGCTGGGGTCGTGGCGGCCATGCAGGCCGCTGCTACCGTTGAGCTGGCTGGGCCGGCTGACAGAGGCCGTGCCTGCTGAGTGGGAAGGCAGGCAAGAGAAGGGTGCGGCGGAAGAGGTAGAAGAAGAAGAGGAGGAAGAAACAGGCTCCGGATAAGGCGGCTCCAAGCTTCTCTCATGGCTGCGCTCCAGGCCCGAAACCCTCGGGGTAACCATCAGCCGGGAGACGCTCCCGCAATGGACCGGTAGAGGAGGGCAGCTCTTACCCATGGAGGCGGACATGCTCACAGGAGTAGGCTCCATAACTGTAGGTACTAGGTATTTGGGATTGGGAATAGAAAGCAACAGGAGAAAGACAGTGAAAAGTAAGCTCTGCTGAACATATTCGCAGCCATTTTGCGGTAAAGGGGTTGAGAAACCCCACCCCCTGAGGATGACATAAGAGCAAGCAACAGCAGTACAAATATAGCCCTATGTTTTCATGAGGCAAGGTAAATATACCTTGTTTAATTTTACAACGCAAGTAAAGGAGACCCCACGATCAACAATACTAAATAATTTACTTAGAGACTACTCCTATCAATAATATTGGTAACTAGACTTTTTTTTAAAAGCCTCTTATAAAATATTAAAATTATAATAACACAGGAGTGGAAGGGATGCATCAGATCTTTTACTCATTTTTCCATTTGAGAATCTAACCCCCAAAAAAGGCTCATACATCAGTGGGAGGTTGGTGAGAGGTGCCAGTATGAGTTGTGTTCTCTTACCTTTCCTTGTACTGACTGTGAACACTGTATCCATGTCATTGTCAGATGCCTGGAGGGATAAAACATTTTTCTTTTAAACGACAACGGTAGAATTATGCTTAGCATAACGCCCAACTGAAGTAAATATGCCAGCCAAATACTTCTGAACATATTCTGGATATGTGCCATCATCACTGGAGATGTGGTTGACACTATTGTACTAAACATCAAAATAGGTAACATCTTATTTTGTTCTTTTGGAAAGACAGGGGTAATGGATTTGAAATTCAGTAACCAAAATTAAAAAAATCATTCATCAAAATCATTGTTTATATATCACAAAGTGAACCATGCATGTTTGTTACACAATAGGTAAAGTTAACCATCCAGCCAGAAACAATATTTTGCCAGCAGTACGCACCTTATCTCCTGAGTCACTCTCGGTGTCACACTATAACAGAAAGAAAAGAAAGAAATCCATCAGATTTGGATAGGTCACAATATTTTCCAGCATTGTACTTCATAGCAGTATTCAGTGCAGCAGAGTATTTATTAGATAAATACTAATAAATGACAATATATCATTGCACAGTGCTAGGATAGATTAATTCAGGTAATATAGTGAAATAAACTTACAATGTAGCCAGTCTCCAAGAGAAGGCCAGGCGCACCCTAGAGGAACAGTTGTGACAAATTAGGCTGGCTTAGTGGTATTCAGACGGGTCCTAAATAAGTGTCAACTAAAGGGGGCCTTTAACTTTAAGTTGAATGAATGACAACTCTATCCAAGTCGAGATATTATCTTGACCGACTGTAAACGATCAGCAAGCAGTGATTCATTCCAACCCAGAAACGTCCTGTATGCTTATAATGATGGTATCAACAAGTGTGGCGTGTTAGCATGTGTAAGCTTAACTCACGTGGTCATTATCAAATACAATTCCAATAGAATGATATGCAGTTTAGGAGCAAGATGCTTCATGAATAGAATCATGACTTCAGATGTGCAGACAGGGCCAATTGAATGAGAAGGAGTTGAAGCTGTAATGTGACAAGATGAGGAACACGGAAAACAAGAACAGAAAGCCCCAAGACGGACACGAGAAATATCTCCTTGCCGCACCTTTGCGTCTGTCTTTCTTCTCTTCTTTCTGTTCCTGTGACAACAACTGCGGGAGTAGCTGGGTGGGGCCCCTTCCTCGGGCTCTGAAAGCGGCCCTCCACCATTCTCCTCCGGGCCTCTCTTCCTCTTGTTTCCCCTTCCCATCAGCATAGCAGCACGCTGGCTTGGCTTCAGGGAGCAGTCCATCTGGGAAGTGTAAAAAATATATATGTATCAGCCTGTGTTCATCTACCAATCAATATGAAATATGCAAATGCAGACTTAACATTGATTCACTTCATCTCCAAACCTTTCTCACATGTTTTCCCTGTGCCTAGATTTTAGTTTATTTAGTCCTCAAAGTCAGAATTGTCAAAGATAAAAAGTGGTTCAGGGTGGGTACAGTTAAGACACTTGTCTTCCCCATCAGAAAGAGACCTGTGTATCAGTGCATCAGTAAATAAACTGTTCACATCTAAATTACAGGCATGTAGACACAACAGTTTTTGCCAATTTCATATGTTTTTGCCTAGACAAAGTTAACTAAGACGAGTCTAAGGCTGTTAACTCTTTTACTCAGCCATCCAGTGTGAAGCTCCTTCACTGACAGGTCCTTTTGTATATTCTATAAACTGGGGTAAAGTATCGTAATGTGGCAGGTGAAACCAGCTGCTGACATTTAGGTTGGATTCCTATACTGTTGCTGATGCATCATGGTAAGCATTACAGACTTAATTCGGGGTCATCCCTATGTTCCCAGGGTTCTATGTTCCCCCACTAAGGGTTAGGGTTAGGTAAGCGGGGAACATAGAACCCAGGGAACATAGACACGCATCCCTTAATTCCCTTTATGCCAATCAGCTCTTATTTTAATATTAGTCAAGCTTTTACATTTGAATTATGTGAAGGTTTTCATCTTATATATGGACAGCTGTGAACTAAATGCTATGGATATGGCCTAAATACCAGACAGCAGGCAAATGCTGGTAAATTTTTGTGGCAGTCATGTTGACAAGTAAAACTCTGATGAGTGAATTTTGGAATGTGAAAGCCACCATGCATGGAAATGTCCTGCCCTGTAGAAATGGGTAAATGACCTCCCCATGCTGCCACTGAAATGAATCAGTTTGGTATTGATATTGATAGTATATCAATTCAAGATAAAAGTGAACCAAGCAACTCTTCATGAACAGTTGTGCATTGGATCCACAATCACTTTGTTACCCCGATCTAAAAACAGCTTAACTTCCCCTTTGGCTTGATCGACACTCCAGCTTGATAATTTGAGCAAATGTATTGGCATTTCTATTGTGTAGCAAAATGGCATCTCATTGACACCTCACCTCATAGTATCACAACATGAATAATTGAGGACTTTACTTTACAAGACCAACTGATGATTTGTTTCGGGGGCTGTGGCTGGGCTGAGTGGATTGGCCACTTCAGACAAGTAAATGGTGTCACAATTTAACAGGGTACACTACATTACAATTAAGTCTGAAGGAATACACATTTTAAGTCTCCTAGGAGAGGCAAAATTATTCCGATCATTATTATTAATTCAATCTGATTCATAAAATATCTAGGAGATCAAGGAGCCCCCAACTTTCTGTTCCTGTTGTGAGTTTCAAATCATGAAAGGACAGTGACACAAATCATGTCACCATAGGCCTACTTGAATGACCCATCCAAACAGTTGGACGTGAAGAATGTGGAGTTACAGCACCAGGTGTAAAAATTAATACAAGCTAAATCCAGATGAACGTTTTACCTCCAAGGCCTCTAAGCTGATGAAGCTCGCAATTGCGAAACCATCGATGATGTCTTCTTCGCATGACACCGATTCCCTCTTCCTCCGGCGGGGAGGCCTGTGTCTCCCGAACCCGGGCCGTCCCAGGACAGAGTTAGCCTCCCTCTCGGAGCCCGAGGACAGGGATGTGGCCCGCTGCTCCGCCAGGTCCACTCTCCTCCTCCGCCGTTCCCTGTCGCGCTGTGATCGGGAACGTCGGCTCTGCCTGAACCCGCTGCTTCGGCTCGGACCCTCCATGTTCACACGGCGGCCCCCCTGATCGCTCCAGTCAGGCCAAAGGCACTTGATTCTAAGTCACGGTCCGGGTCCGGAGGCACCAAACCGCAGATGAACCACCACCACACAGGCCCTCGCAGGAGCCTCTGTTTAAAATGGCGTTAATAGTCCCAGTGTGTATTATTTAGCGTCCTCCGAGAACCGTTGCTCGGCATCGGTGCCTTTCTTTACGGCCAAATGTGAAATGTGTCATTTCAACGCATCTGAAAGGGTCAATAAGGACTGATCGGTTATATTCACACCATCATGTCTAAATGTCAGGACATGGCTGATCCTGTCTCCTACAGGGCTAACGTTAGCTACCTAGCGTCTCAAGCCAAATATGCGTATGTAAACAAAAAAAATAAGACAAGCCTGTGTTAAGAACAAAGCCACGCCGAATTAACACGTTACGGATCTTGGAAGGATTTGCTCCATCCACCTCGGCATTGCTCAATGTAACACAAATATCTATAATTCACAGCGTTTCGGCACGCGTTGACAAATTAATTTGCCTGTTAGCAGAAAAGACCCCATTAGCAACAAGGCCAATAACCCACATATCTACATGAATGCATGAGTGGTCCTGGCATGATGTTCTCCTCAAATATGATGGCAGAAACAGCGATCGGGCCCAAATGACCAGGCGTCACTTTCTATTTAATGTGACGAATTAATTGTCAGCAGCTAATAATAATGCTCCGTCTCCTTGCTGGGCTGAACGTTCTGCTGCTTCCTCTGTATTCCCAACGTTAGCCAATTAGCCTTAGCTTAGCTGGCTGGCTAGCTGATTAGCATGTCTACAGAGGGTCAATAACACAACAATCGATACGCATCCCAGTGAGAAGAGCTCAAGTAAGAATAAGATGATATTCTTAAAAAAACGCTACGAGCAGAACGATGCAGCCTATGGCCGCTGCTGCTGTTGTGTGAAGAAGCAGGGGTGGACAGTGATTGTTTTGTCCAGCCTGGATGTTGTTGTTGGGCCCTGGTCTGGTCTGGTCTGGTCTGGATGGATTCTCCGAACATCAAAAGAAAGACGGATCGCTCTCTGCTACAGCAGCTCAGCCACAGGAAGAACACAACACACCAGCAATGAAAATACCACGACTGTTGTTTTTATGCAACCGGTCGACGTGTCACTCCGTCACGGCACGGATCTCCACCTCTCGTCGCGAGGCTCCCATTATTATGGCCATTAAAGAGGAAAAATCTCCCCGCGGCCCGCAGTGCAAAGCCTCGGTGTGGATTTCCATGGAGGAGGGGTGTCGGCCGCTCCCCCGTCAGGCCGGGCAGCTCCTTCCTGCAGCCCAGCAGCACACTGCAAACATCCAATGTTTTCAGGGCAACTTCTCAGTGCTGGACGGCTCCGCACTGCGAGGTTTTTATCCTAAATCCAGTGTGCAAGTGTACGCGGAAGAAAATAGCACGGGCTCTGGCGCTGCCTTCTTTATGAGTTTTCGACAAATTGGGAAATTATGGTGGAGATTCGGGAGACACAAGCCCTTGTCAGCCGTGCAGTGCATTGTGTGCGCGTCTCTTCTTCCTCCCTTCTGGTGGCCGATGGCACGTAACGCTGCCGGTGCTTACTGCCATCAAGTGGATTGTGTGTGGTGTTGTTTTCTTTCAACCAGGGGCCATCATCACCATGCTGGCTTGTGATGGACATTTTCATACAAATTTGAATTTTGCCACTGACATACAAAGTGAGCATTCCAGAAACGCATACAAAGCTAGTCCTAAATGCACAGTGCAGTGGTTCTCAAAGTGGGTCGAGGGACCTTCAGGGTTCCTTGAAGGGGCTTCCAATTGGACCCTTACAGGTCTGTAACTCTGAGGGTGTACAAGTTCCATTTGTACACTCTCAAGAGTTACGAGGGTCCTTGAAAATAAAACGTTTTTTTTAAGAAGTATTAGAAGTATTTCTGCATTAATGAAATCAGTGTCATATATATTCTGAAGAAAACCTGGAGACTGTCATTTAGTAATTGGGTCTTATAATGAACAAATTAAGAACATTTTAATGATGCGTAAAAAACGAAAATCTAAAATTTGCCACAGACATAGACAAGTATTGCCACTGACACATTTGTCTATGTATGGACATATTGATGACCCCTGCTTTCAACACAGCCTGAGGAAGGTCCATACGACTGAAACGTTGCTTCATTATAATGCTTTCTTGTACCGTGCAAGTTGGCAGTGTGCTGGTATTTTGTTTTATTGTGGCTGTTGAACACAGCCTGTTTGAAACCAATGGTAAGAAATATCAACACTTAATGAACTTAAGTTCATTGTCACGTCACACATTTGCAGCAGGTATAAAGGAGTGGGTGAAATTATTTTGTGCAAGCTTCCTATGAATTGCAGCTACATTTTGAATAGTGAATGAAAATACAGAGTACAAAAATATGCAGAACTTATAAAGACAAAGAAAAAACAGATGAGTGGTCTTGTGGTTAAGAGTGTCTGCCCTGATACCAGGAGGACAGGGTTTAATCCCCAGCCGGCAGCCAAGACTATAAAAATTGTACCCAATGCCACCCTGCTTGGCACTCAGCATCAAGGGTTGGATTGGTGTTTAAGTCCCTAGAGTTACGTCCAGGGGGTATACTACTTGCACTTGAAGGGTTCCAGAGTCATGTGGCCCATGGCCTCATGTTTCCTTAGTGTGAGGCAGCTTGATGTACAAATACACCCCCTGGACATGACACTAGTATGTCAAAGGGACATACCCCTAATCCAACCATTGATGCTGACTGCCAAGCAGGGTGGCATTGGGTATCGTATCATTTTCATCATTGGTATGACTCTGCCGGGGATTGAACCTCGACCTCCCAGTGTCAGGCCGGCCCACAAAGCCACCGAGCTAGTATGTGCACATAATGTGTATATGGTGAGAGATAAAAACAGAACTTTGTAAAAGTCCAAATAGCAGTTCCAGAAGAAAATGTGAAATTATGCAAGGTCATGACATAAAGTACTTTATTCTCAGTCACATCACATCTGCAGTTGTTTCCTGTTGAATAACAAAATTATTTAGAAAATATGATTGCAATAAAAAGCATATACATTTTATATCCTTATGAAACTAAAGTAGCTAAAGGTTGTGTATATAATCAAATACAGGAATGCAACCTTATTGATGTTTATTGTACATTAACATGCTACAAGCAAACAACTTCAATGACTTGTGTCCATGTTGATGAAGATGAAGAGCTTCATAAAACTACGAGACTAATACATGTGTCATTTTGTCACATAACACAGTACTGACAAAACGATCAACCCCTCTTTGCCATGCTGACCATCAGGTGCCAGCTGTCCTGGATGACAGCAGAGTGTGCAGCAGAATGCCTGTAGCTACCGAGACATTCAGAGACTCTATGCCAGGGTGCAAACCTCTATGAGCTGGGATGGTGACCAGTGTGTCACAGTGACAGAGCAGCTCTGGGGACAAGCCTTCCCCTTCACCCCCCATCACCAACAATGTAGGTTTGGTCATTCTAAAATCTGAACACAGTATCACAGGAATCTGTGGCTCCTCCACCTCAGCTCCCACAGTGCCAACTACCTGCCAACCCTCTGCTGCCTTCAGCTTTAGCATACCTTCAAGGTTTTTATAGCCATGTACGTCCATGACCTCCATTGCACCTGAGCTGGCCTTGCTGACTACTGGTGTCAGTGGACAGCTATTTTGAAGACAGCTAGCGACGCCATCTACTCCAAGGAAATAGGCAGAGCGCAGAACAGCACCAAGATTCATTGGGTCTTGAATTCCAGCGAGCACGAGCCATAGTGGTGTGTTTTTATTCTTGGAAGGCACAAAGGCCATCTCCTCTTTGACATAAGTCAGAGGGCTGGCCTGCAGGCACAGCCCCTGATGTACACGTCCAGGGGATATCTTGTCCAGATCCTTCTTACTGACCCGCTGAATCTGCACTCCCCGCCTGAGAGCCTCTTCACAAACCTGCACCACAGAAGACCTGTGAGAGGCCTCGCCCGCCTTAACAAACAGTTTATATGCTTTCCTTCTGCCCTGAGTGAGAGCCAAAAGACACGGGGACACACCAAAGACCATCTCATAGTTCCTCTCCTCCTTGGGGTCCTTTGTTACCCTCTGTGTGACTGGCCTCTCACTTTTGTCAGTGCAATCCTCAAGACTGAGTTTCCTGAGCTCAGATGACACTCCTTGTGCCCTCGGCTGAGTCAGCTCCCACAGTGCTGGGATCTCTCCCTTCCAGGCTGTTCCTACACCCGAAGCCCCAGGGTGGTCCCTCCTGGACGCACCAGACCACCCATGGCCGTGGCCCTCCCGTCCATCAGATGCAGAAGGCCTGCTTTGTTTCATATCAAAGTTTCTTGAATCAGTCCGCCGCCTCCTCGTCACAGGTTCACCTCTAGTGCTGTCTTTTGGGCGCAGGAGAACACTTGCGCAGTGGTAGGATGCAAACTGAGACCATTCGTTTTGCACGGGTTTCACTAAAGTCCTGGAGCAAATAAACAGGGACATGTACTTATAGGCAAGGCACGTTCCCATACTGATAATCGGCGAAAGAAAACTATCCAGCGAATCTTATTATATATCCAGGGGAGACGGATTATATCAACGTGTAGCACAAAAGGTCCGCGTAGATGTTATTCCGGTCCAGTATTCTGTATTGACAAAAAAAAGCCCTGAAAAGTAATTAGCTTGAAATGGATTCAACTGGGTCATGTCACTGTCAACAAAACACCCATTGCAACCGCTGACAAACAGATGATCCGTCGACACTCAACCATGTGGAAAGCCCATTACTTGGTTGCACCGCGAAGACAATTGGAAAGTGTGACACCACCGACCGACGTCACATCCAGTATTGCCATGTCGGCTTATTATAAGCAACTTTGGGCTTGTTTTTCTGGTAAGTTGCTTGTAAATATTGGTGGTTGCGGGTTGCGTTTTTTATGGGCTTGTTTCTTAAGTGTATTTACTTATTTGGGCTTCCTAATGTTGTTTAAACCAGTGTTTCTAAAACATTTTCAAATCGCTGAAAATATTTTATGCCAGGGAACATACAAGATGTTTTTTTTTTCTTTCTTCAAGAGTAAAAAAAACAAAAGCAGATCTTTAAACTCACAACGCGTTGCATGCTTGTAGATTGGTTATTTTCAAATAGCATGTATTATGTTTAAAGGGCAAAGGGCTCGCTTCTTTTGGTTTTGTTTTCATAGGTCTGGTTGCTTGTTTCTCTCACAACATCTGGCAACACTGGTCACATCCCGGAAGTGAAGCTCACACCCGGAAGTGTGTGAAAGAAAACAAATAAGTCGTTCTAAATAGTCGAGTAAAAAGCAGCCAGGACATCTTAAAAAGACTAAACACCCGTTCTACTACCGTCACATCACCATACACTCCTTACAAGGTGAGACTCGAACCACAACCAAATGTCCCTTTTAGGCAGCTAATTTTAGCTAGCAGGGTAATAGCCCAGGGAATGTTGACAGATATTTAAGACCTAGAAAACAAGCTCTTCTCTGCTACGCCCAAATATTAAAATATTAAAACAGGGCTAGTTGCACAGCACGAACAGGCTAAAAAAACATAAACAGTCGTCTTTATTGGCAAGGTTAAGGTTATACTGTAACTTATTGTTGGACATGAAATATTAAGATGGTGGTATAGTATAATAACTGAGTCATAACTCTCCACGGGAGTCCTCCCCACCCAGAGCTAAAGTTTCAATCTCTTTGAAACGTCTGCTGGGCAGACATTTCAGGTCCAAATACAAAGTTTTGTTGGTCTTGCAGAACAAAAACGATTGTACTAAAATACAATGATACAAAGAAACACTGATGTTTCAAGCAGTACATTGTCATTATTATCACTCATCATTATTGGCTTGTTTGTTTCTGAAGATGGATTTCCTGTTTGGGAAGAGGAAGACCCCAGAGGAGATGCTGAGGCAGAACCAGCGGGCTCTCAACCGGGCCATGAGAGATCTGGACAGGGAACGACAGAGACTGGAGCAGCAGGAGAAGAAAATCATTGCTGACATAAAGAAAATGGCTAAACAGGGACAGATGGTGAGCGGAGAAGTGGAGAAAAAGAACAGAAAAATATGTTCATACAATGGAAAATTATTTCATTTATCACATTATGTCATTAATCATAGAAATACAGGGAGGGATATTAACACTAGCTACATACTAGTCAGTTTTCAGCAACCACCCATCCATAAAATGACCTGGGCTATGTTACAAAAATATATGTTGCTGTAGCCAGAGGAGCACACTTAGTTTCCAATCTTTGTAATGCCTAACAGTCTTGCATATTATTTATAATCATTGCAGGATGCAGTCAAGATCATGGCCAAGGACTTGGTTCGCACAAGGCGCTACGTCAAGAAGTTTATCATGATGAGAGCAAATATCCAGGCTGTCAGTCTCAAGATTCAGACGCTAAAGTCCAACAACAGCATGGCACAGGCAATGAAAGGTGTCACCAAAGCCATGTCCACCATGAACAGACAGGTGAGCTATTTGTGGTATTCATAATTACTGAAATTCAGTGGTAGGACTTTTTGTATGACAAACAAATAGTACAGGACAAAACCTTTGAGACGTGTAACAAAATAAGATTCACTTGTTGCTGCTAAGCATATTTTATTGATTGATCATTAGGTGAGAGTCTGTGTTAATCCTGCATTTGTTTCAACAGCTCAAGATGCCTCAGATTCAGAAGATAATGATGGAGTTTGAACGACAGAGTGAAATAATGGACATGAAGGAGGAGATGATGAATGACGCAATAGATGATGCTATGGGTGATGAGGATGATGAGGATGAGAGGTACAGTAGGAGACAGAAATAAGATAAACATTACATTCTCATACAGACTATTTATTCGATATTAAAGAGTCAAGCCTGTGCAAAGCTTGGTTTTATTTTCTTCTTAAGTCTGTCCTTGTGTCTTATGCAGCGATGCCATCGTGTCCCAAGTGCTGGATGAACTGGGTCTCAATCTGTCAGATGAGCTATCAAGTAAGTAAAATGTATTATTGCACCCGCAAAGAGATTACAGAACATTTATCAATATTATGTGCATGCTCTCATCCTCGGTCCAATATAACACATGTATTAAAGAAATGTATGTGTTCACATCTTTGAATTACTATGGTGTTTATTTAGACCTGCCAGCCACTGGAGGAAGCCTATCAGTGGCAGGAGGAAAGAAGGCTGAGCCCCAAGCTGCCCTAGCAGATGCTGATGCTGACTTGGAGGAGCGACTGAACAATCTCAGGAGAGATTGAATGCCAAAAACATTTGGCAGACAAGCGCACTTTGGCTGTGGTGTCAATACAGATACAAACATATTCTGATTTCTGTATCTAGATTTCTTTGGGAAGGGAAAGGTGAATGAAGACCAGAGGGGTTTCAATGAAAGGTCTCTTATAACGGTGTATGGCTTTTTTGTGTTTGAGATATTTTGATCATAAACGTGCAGTATATGTTTTATCAAACCTACATGAGTCATTGTCATGCGTAGGCGTACCGAATTTTCACCTAATTTTTGACATTGCCAAATGAAACGCCCCTTTCAAAAGGTGAAAAATGTATTACACTGTCAAGTGTACATATTACCCCCCCCCCCCACCCCACCCAGGCATGCTAGTTTCACTATTCAAAGTAACACTAATTACAAAATGTTTTAAAGAACCAGAAGAAAGGATAAATGAAAGTAGGTGAGATATACAGTATATATATATGTGTGTATATTTTGTTTGACATATGCAGATATCAACACATTTGTACATGGGCTTAGTGTTTGTGTGCCTGGGCATCCACATCATCAGGTAAGACATGGAACAAGGTTGTGGTTTAGTATCAGTATATGTCCCGTTAATATTTTCAAGCTTGTGCGTTACTTTGAGTATGCGTTACTTATTGAGGATAACGGTAGTTGACAGGGTGGTGCTAAAGGCAGTGTCAGTTGATTACTGGAGCATCCTTTTATCGTTTTGTGTGAAATTACTAATAGGACAGTGGATTTAACAAAAATATGACAATGGGATGAGAGTATGCCCCAATTTGCTAATTTTCCACCAGTGGCAACATAGAGGGGGCACTAACCACATGGTGCCTGGTATGTAATAGCCCTTTATTGGTGGCATTTTTGACATGATTCTTAAACTGATGAAGGGCGTTTATATTTTTGAGAAATTGTCCTGTTTGTTTTCTTTATTCAATAAAACTTTTTTTCACATTTGACATTCAAGTCTGATTAATCAGAAGAAAGCAAACCTGGCTCCATGTTCATAAAGCTGCACATCTGGGATGAGTCAATTAACTGACCTGTTGTGCATTAATCATTTATTGCATTTGGGCTGTCATTTGCCTCAAGCTGTAATTAGTCACTTCACTTGAGTTCCCCAATGTCTGTTGAATGCTATCATTCATTTATCAATCCTATGATTCGACTGACCAATATCCAAGACAGTAGTATAGACGTTAATTTTATTCAAAAAAAAATATCAGAACTTTCAAAACGGTCAATTATTTTGTCAACATACAATCATTTTTCAGGAAACAATTTTGAATGTACTGAACACTTGGAACATTAAATAATAAAAAAATAACAGACATGTTTTCCTTATGTACATTTGTTTCTGAAAGCTATGTACAGAAGACCAGTTTTGTATTTCTGAGATCCACCTACACATATGCTCATTGGTTGCAGTAAATGTTAAGCAAGTGCAGTGAACAAGCAAAAATATTGCCAAACTAAACTGTACGATTGTACATTGAAACATAGAAATTCAGAGAACAATAACTGGCAGCATGTTCAAGTGTGTACTGGTCAACAGAGCTATAACTACAGCTAGAAAGAACATTTATGTTCTAAACTGGTTGCCTTGAATGGTGGCTATGCATCCTTCAAGACCAATCATTACACATACGTAGGCTAATATTTACTGCATGTAAGCATATTGTATAGATTAGAAAAAGAAAATCCAGAACAAACAAAAGATCACTTTGTTATTCTTGGATCACCTTAAGATAAGGCTGTTCAAGTAGAACACAGGAGTTTTCACTGGACTAAGCGGCCAAAAGTCATGCTTTCAAAAACTTTTTCCATCTTCTCTGAAATACAATCAACAGAGAAGATACTCCAGAGGTATGCCATGCTGCGATCTTTTTGGAACAGATTTGTCAGCTCAGAAGAGACCATGCAACATATAAAAACCCCAAACCAATGCAAACAAAAACAGAAATGAACATGGGTTTCATGTCAATTTAGCCTCCTCTCTGGTATGCTGACAATGATTAAATTCAGCCTTTTTTTCCAAGCAAAGCATGGACAATTCAGCATGAGAACTTTTCCCAATATAGGTTGTGGTGCCTAGTACTTCCGTCACCTCCTTTTGGATCAAGAGATGCAATTTTATAACATCATGCAGTGTGGATCTGACACTTGATACCCACACTGCAGTGCACATGTTGGTATGAAACTTGTAAGTACAAATAATAACATGATCAATACACAGACAAGCATGACAGTCAAATTCAGAAGATTTTTCATCTAGGCAGAGGGGATGTGGGAGGCAAAGGAGAATCCAGCAACGGGCAGCCACATTGCTCATACTGTACACTTCTGAGCTCTGATTTTCAGTCAAATGGCAATAGAACTTTTTTCTATTTAATAAATTGTCAAGATTAGAGTCCCCAACTTCTCCGGGCAGTCAGCGACTATGTAAAATGTAACAATACAAATCAATAGCACTACTCGCGTTGAAGTAATAAATCAATTTGGGATGGCAAAGCAATTACCAAAGTATTTGAAAATGAAGACATGCATAATGATTTTAGATTTTTTTTCAGAACAAACTGCGATTAACAAGGGGACTGTAATCTTGTTGCAACAAGGCGTTACTCTCCAAAAGGTAACAATAGGGACAAAATTACCAAAGTGAACTGAAGTTGCGGCGATCTGCCACACCCTATCTTTCTGTACCACTCCATTGGAGAACAGTTGGTCTGTGGTGATAGTTTGAGACTTAAGACAGCCATTTATTCGTCCACAGACAGAAAACAATCAGCACACTTCCTATATGCAGCAACCACTGACAGTCTTTTTGCCCAAAGACAAGGAAGCATAAGAAATCTGAGTAGGGTGTGGAACTTCCATTATGTTAATGACACACAGTTCACTTTCGACAGGTCCGGTGAGGCGTGTGTTTTTTGGGCACCTCAATGCGACAGCGGCTTCGATCATCGAGCCATGGCAAGTCGAAGTTCCTGAAGAGACAATTTGAGAACATTTCATTTATATAGACTCCAGAGGACACTTTTGACATTCTTATTTGTCTCTTTGCAATTCAAGTCTACCATTTCTATATCAATAGTCCTTGCATTTGCTAACTTAATCAACCTATTTTTTGTTCCGCTAACGTAATCCCTCACTGTCAGGATGTGGTTAAAAAAACTGTTCATTACTTTTTAGGCTCAGCTGTGGGTACTTTTCCATCTCATTTGAGTTAGAGTGCATAATCTTTTGATTCCATTTCAAAGTCCACACTGAGGCACAATAGTGCTCACCCCAATGCCATCAGCCTACCTATATTTGTTTTTTTCTTTTACCCAACCTCCACATCTCATTTTACTAGTTAAAATTTTTATTGTAATACACTTCCTTAAATTCTGAATTTATATATATATATATGTGTATCTCGTGTGTGTGTGTGTTAAGACTTACTGTTGAGTGAGTTTTGGTAGTGGCCTGCCAAACGCAACCACAGGCAGGAAGGGGGTGATGACTATGGATTCAACTGGGCAAAACGAAAAGAATGATCAAGTAAAAATAAAAACATCAGCACATTTGAAAATAAATAAATGTATATAATATACGTGTGTGTATATATATATATATATATATATATATATATATATATATATATATCATGTGTAATTCATTACACTGCCACTGGGATGTTAAAGAAAGCAAATTTACCATCTTCACAATCGGGATAGAAGGACGATATCTCTGGCTCAACCTCCTGGACAACTTTCTTCTTGTTCATGCGCTGTTGTAAACGCGCAAACATGCGCTGCTCTCTGATTCGCTGGATGTCCCATCTGCAAACATAAATTAACAAAAGTAATTACAAATGGGGCAGGAAGCAGTGGAATAAAAACAAACATCAAGGTAGGTTTAATAGTGCAGAGAAGCCATCTGCTTCTTCTGCGTCACAGAGTTTTGACCTGTGGACATTAATACTCGGGTCCCAAATAGATCTAATTTCCAAAGTATCAATTATTATTTACTTGCTGATGTTGTGGTTTCTTAAAAATGGCACAAACTATTTACAAAGTAACTGTAAACTAAGCCATTGACTAGATATCTCTCTTGATCAGACAGCCTTGGGTAGAGAGTCCGTCTGGTATTAAGGTCATCCCAACCACTATGCCATCAGAGCAGCCATCACCTGGGTGAAGCTGGGACTGAATTTCTCCTGCAGGCTTAATAAAAGGTCTACCTTAATGATGATTATTTTATGCAAATCACTCCTGTAATGTAAATTGGCTCCACAACACACCACTGATGTGCTAATTCCATGTTAAGCCCCCAGATAGGTCACCCTTACAAATACTCCTCAGCTCCCAATCACACCTCAAAAGCAAGGTGACCAGCCTTTTTCTGTTGCTGCCCCCCCAGGTTCTGGGATAGTCTCTTGACCATTTTAAATAAAATGTAAAGCGCCTCCTTTTCTAATTCAGTCTGAGGTTGTCCTATTGATTTAGTTTGTAAAGTCACTCTTACATTTGTCTTGTTGTAATGGTTATTTAAGGTCAAAATATACATGCCGAGTTGCCTCATCATATCACTCATATCTGCGGGGACATCCACGTGCAGCGCAGATTTTGTGGCTGCAGATACTGTATGCGCCACAAGTACACTGACTGCATTTGTGCTAAAAAGTTTAGATTGACACTAGATCCGTCGCTACCCACTCACTGTCTTATGTGACAATAAAGGACTTGAAATTGAAGCAATGTTCGGTGACAGGTTTCTTAAGGTATACAAACAGAATAAAAATCTGAATAAAAAAAGTATTCTCAAAGGTTTGCTGAAGGAATTTATTTTGAATCTGAGGTCTTCAGCAAATAACAGGAATGCACAGAAATAATTGAAGCAAGAGTAAAACTAGGACAGTTGACCTCTTCTCATTAGACTATGCCTTGTAATTGAGTGCAGCCCGTGTTGCTCTCAAACGCGTGTGTATAATTACAACCATGATCGCTGTCCCCACACACCCTTGCAACTACACGGATTGGGGAAATATAACCGGGCCTTAATTGCATTGCGATGTTTGATGGAGGCCTATGCTTAAACATGTTAACATGATGTGACCGGTGGCCATAATTAAAAGTATTTTATAATTGATAATAAAGCCTCTTTTTTGTTTTTAAAGTGACACTATTCCCAAATATGTTATGGATTTTGGCAAGAATTATGAACATTCATTAGTCATTAAGGATTCAACATAGCCTAGTTTGCATTTAATTCCTAAGCCAATTCCTGAACAATCCATTACAATACAAATGTAAGTTTCGAAAAATAACAAGCTCTCCCCAATATAAATGATGGAAATTCTTCCAGAACCCCCCCCCCCCCAAAAAAAAACTTTCTGTTGTACAAGTCAAACAAAATGAGGCATAATGGAATACAATTTTTTTAAGTTTTGAAGAAATAAATGAATTCACACCTTTTTCTCCTCTTCTCATCCAACTCTAGCTTTAAGTGCCGCTTAAGGAACACACCGTCTTCCAGTGCCTTGATGGAGAGACACAAGAACACATGCGCATAATCCATAAGCGGGGTAGAGTCATGTGAGCTCTCAACTGCTTTGGAATAACTATCCAATGAAATGAAATAACTGTAAGGTTGACATTTATGTGTCTCACCTCTGGGATGCTACTGGATGACTCCCCATCCAAGGGCTCTATACAGTTTTCCCTCCAGGAAGGAACTACAAAGCAGCCAAGAAGTGGAGGAAAAGTGGAAACCACTATCATTAAACAGAAATCAACAATCGTTAGTATTTAAGAAATTAATAAAGATTTGCACAGATGACAAGATGCCTCACTAGCCACATCTTCCTCCTTTTTAGGGGAAGTCTCACGCAGAGGGGACAAGGGAGGTTGATGCCAGCAGCACAGGTACATCTCTGTGGTAGACATGAAGGGCAACTCTTCCATCTGGCAACTGAACTCCTCGGGCTCCTCTTTACATGTGTGAAAAAGGTCCTTTTCTGACCTCCCGAGCCCCGTCTTCTCTGGAGTCTCCTTACTACGAAGCTCCCTTTGGTACGGAGACCCAGGTCGAACGTCGGGAGGCTTCTGGGGGCTGAACTTTGAACCCTTGCCTCGTGCTTTCTGGCCTTTTGAGTCGCCAAAGCAAGATTTCCTGCAACAGAATATTTGATTTGTAAACTGAAATTGTTTTTGGCAGACATGGCTCATGGCAAGAAATGCAATACTGAATGTTAAATTTTAAAGAATTAAAAAACAAAATAAATAGGAAACGGTTCCCACAATTTTTAAACTTTCTGGTCAGTGAATCACTGTGTATGTAGGACCTTGCCTGTGTGGCTTTTAGCACTGGAGGTTCAGTCCCTATAGAAAAACATTTAGGTAATGCTCAGCACTGTGCCTTCAATTGTTTATTTACCTTTTTTGACCTTTGCCACCCCGACTGAAAGGAAGCGGCATGGATGAGTTCGGTTGTGGAGTCGCCCCTACCACCTCCAGATCCCATATGTCCTCTTTATCTGGGGTCCATGGCTCCAGAGGCTGAAAAAGACGCTTGTCTCTCGGGTCTTTCCTTGTGAGCTGCAGGCGGCGCTCCATGCGCTCAATACGTGCAAGTAGCTGCAAACCAAGAGGATACAAACTTGACAATTTAGTACCCAGTTGACAACTACATGATAGCACACACTCATGTCCAATGTAAATTAGCTTGCAAACACTGCAGCATTACTACACCTAATCAGTAAACATAACACTTTCCTTCAACCTCTAAAAAAAGAAAATAACTTTTTTCTAAAACTTTACCGTCTCCTTCTCCGCTTTCAGCTCATCTATCTCCTTGTCCTTCGACTGCAGCTGCTGCTGCTGTTGCTCAATGAGGTCCAGTTGAAGGAGGAGAATCTGCCGAAGGCAGTTGGCTTGAGTGTGGGGATTGGCAGGCGTCTTCTTGATGTTCCTCCACTTGCCCTCCGAGCTGACCTCGATGGACGCGCTACCGAGGACCCCTGGGCCACCACCCTTCGCACTCTCATCAGCACCAGCATCCTTGGGGTTATTGTTCAAAGCCATCTGAGGGTTATCCATATTGTCAATTGAGAGGGGTTTACCTTTCACCGGGGTTCCCTCACCCCCCATTTGTCTGGCAGGGGACAATATCCCCACAGTTTTATTGTCCCCCTGAAGTGCTTCTGCAACCGTGGCAGTGCGGGCAACTTTGCTCGTTGTGTAGTTCTGGTCTAAGAAGTCCTT
Source organism: Gymnoscopelus braueri (assembly GCF_963280865.1). NCBI lineage: Eukaryota > Metazoa > Chordata > Actinopteri > Myctophiformes > Myctophidae > Gymnoscopelus > Gymnoscopelus braueri. The sequence continues at coordinate 30,292,702 of NC_137617.1, read as the reverse complement.
TGACTTGCCAGGGATCTCGCCCCCCAGCACGCCTGGAACATCTAGGACAAAGTCGCAGGATTCCCTCTTGATGGTTACGGGACTCACCGTGGCGGCGCCGACGTGGGTCTTCTCCAAATCGATGGCGTCAGGGTCTAGCTTGAATCCCGTGCTCGCATACAGCGTTGATCTCAGAGTCATGGCGAACACAGCAGCGACTTTTCATTCTGCAACGTCTCGATCGGGCGGCGAAACTCGGCCAAGTTGCCCGCTTTTACCCTGCAAAACAAAACGAACGTACGTTAAGCTGGCCAGAAAACGCAAAACACGCCCGTCCCTCCTCGCCGATAACTTTGCATTAAGTACAAACACCACTGACAAGCGGTTCAAACGCAGAATGAAACGTTATACTAACGTTAGTTATATTATTGTTCCCGGCACATCCTCTCTTCTAAATTTGCCGGATTTGAAAGGCAAGCTAAGCTAACGCCGCATTACGGCACGAGAACAACAAACACACCGATGCTAACTAGAGCTAAACTAGCAATGCGTGTTTTGTAACAACGATAGCACTTCCAACAGACGTTTATAATGCAGATGAAGATCTCAACGGGGACTCGGGAGTGGCTGCGTAGGACACACACTGGCACCAGAGCAGCGATGTGCCTCCATTTTAGCTTCTCTCTCTCCAAATGATGAAAAACAATAACAGCTAGCTAGCATCGGTGTTGCCAGGTTTCGCGAGAGAAACAAGCAACCGGCTCTAGGAAAACAAGCCCAAAAGACCAGACTTATGAGCACTTTAAACCACGGCTACAATCCCACAACGCGTCGCATCACGGCACTTTGTTAGCTTGTAGATCGGCTATTTTCAAAAACTCTTGCAATAAAATGTGGAATATTTACTTGTTTAAACATTCTAACAAATGCTCCCCGGGGGACCCTGGCACTAAACATTTCCATGAAAATATTTGAGAACCACTGGTTTAAATAAAATAAAAAATTGGAAGCAAAGCCTAAATAAGCAAGTAGAAACGAGCTCCAAAATCCGCAATAACCCGCAGATTACCAATTTTTACAAGCAACTTTACAGAAAAAGAAGCCCAAAGTCGCTTATAAAACGCCAACATGGCAACACTGGCTAGCATGCTAATGCTAAGCCAGTTTGTGCTGCTGCTGTCAAACACGCACGAATAGAGCGACTGTCTGCGGCTTTGATGAACAACCACGTCCGAACGGCCCTCGGGGGAGCGTTGTTACAAAGTACACGATGCAGCTGCGATTCTATGTGTTTGTTTGATGCCCACCTGGTCTTGGAAGTGCCTTCATGTTAGTTCCCTCCTCAAGACTTGTTTTAAAGCGCCGACCAGTGCGCATGCGTAATTTGCTGGCTGGCCATGTCTTGTGTTTGGAGCAGGTTTTGAGCGGTTCACCGTGTTACACCGAAACTGGCGACTCGCGGAATTTTGTTACCAGTGGTGTAAAGTAACTAAGTACATTTACTAAAGTACTGTACTTACGTACAATTTTGAGGTCTCTTTTTTACTTTACTGGAGTACTTCCAATTTTCAATACTTTTACTTCTACTCCGCCAAATCTCAGAATCAAATATTGTACTTTTACTCCCCTACAATTATTTGAAAACGTTAGTTACAAGCTCACATCGCAACACGTTGTGAGGTTGTAGTTCTGCTATTTTCAAAAGATTTGTCGTTTATACATGGAACGGGACATTCTACATAATGGGTGCTTTTACTTTTGTTACTTTAAGTATATTTTTATGCCAATACTTTTGTACTTTTGATTACCGGACTTTTACTTGTAAAAGAGTGTTTCTACATTTCAGTATTAATAGTTTTTAAGTAAAAAAAATTGAGTACTTTTTCCACCACTGTTTGAAAGTTACTACACTTCGTACGACTGGTACTGTTCTGCACTGTACTGTACTGCACACAGAAACTCACAAATTAGCCAACGTTCATCGCTAAACAGCGACCTCTGGTGTCACCGAATTTAATAGTTCACACACTTTGATGTAACACCGATCATAAGTGGGTTTGTAGTGCAAAACCGTATTAAAGGACAGGTGAGGTCTGACAACATATAAAAGTGGCAAACTGAATATTATAAGATCGATATTATTGACCACTTAATGTTTACTTCAGTAAAGTGCGGGTTTTAATCTCATACATTTATTCAGAAGAGAGGCAGAAAGAAAATGCTTGCTATGGAATAAAGCTTTTCATTATTAATTGAAGAAAACAGTTGAGTTTTCCATACTGACCCATTCATAACCAAAATGATTTGTATTTATTGTTACATTAATAGATCTGTCTTACTACTTTATATTGCCTGTGATACATCTCAATTGTATGTAGCTGTACACTGTCATTGAAACAGGGCGAGTGATGTTTTGAAACAAGTGTCAATGTAATCTAGAAATGTGCATATTCTTTTGTTTTGTAGTGTAATACAAATGTTCTCTTTAGCAATGCCTCTATTTTTATACTGTAGCTTAAGCATCACAAGCAAATTTACTTAAAAAAATATTTAAAAGAAAAGGCATTTTGCATCATTCTGCATTTCTAGAGGGCAATATGGACTAATGATAACCCACATGGGTATAATTTGTGTCAAGACATTTCTTTGCCTATAGTTAGTAATAAACTTGTGGAATTCTTAAGCCTGATTTATACTTGCCGAAAAAGATGATCTATGAAATGATATAGCTCTATTTAAAATGATCTATGCACCACATTGTGAGCTTGTAGATCTGCTATGTTTGGCGCACGCCACCATCATATAAATTGAATTATTATTATTTTAGTCACTGCTGGGCTTAGTTATGACTGAGTAGGCCTAACTATAGCTATGCCTCAGTAGTCATTAGTACCATTCTAATTATTTATTTTGTGAGGCCATTCAAATGAAACTCAATTACAACAGAATATTTCAAATTATCTACTAGTAATTTATTTGATGTCTAAGAAAAATAGAACGAAAGAACGCTCTCTGTTGTAGCTTATGTCTGTTATTTAACTTGGCAAGCAGAATACGAGTGTACTATTGTTCAGTGGGAATAGCTTGAAGCAAGAAGGGAAGATAAGGTTTCATACAATGTGATGTAATTCGAGATTGTGGACTCGACACTAACACCAACTCGGGACTCCCCTGAATCGCTAACCTCCACACACCCTCCTGTCTAGTATCAGTGTCTTGAGCTCTGCAGTGTTGTTAGCTCTGCTGTCACACCGCAGTGTGTCTACGTAGGTGGTGCGCCTCTTTCCCTTCCTGGCTCTGCCTTGGGTTGGCTCCCACAGTGTCAGTTTGCTTGAAGTTGCAAACAGTTCTGGGTGCCTGACACAGTGCCCAGCCAGCCTCATCCTTCTCTCACTGACCTTGTCTCTGACCCGTGGGAGGCTCCCATACAGGTCCAAGTTACCGATGTGGTCCGACCATATCATATATACCAAGTGCCATTTTTGTGTAGATGACGTCCAGGGCTTTTTCCTGCTGTACTGTGAGTCCACGTCTCAGCCCCATACAGTAGCCTACTGACTCCACTGTAGTTACAAACGGGCGCTTTTGAGGTAATCTCCCATGTCAGATTTCCACACTCTCCTCATCCCATGCAAGGCATTCCAGGAAAGTGCAACTAAGTGAAAATCTCTTAAACCCAAAAATATCAATATATAATAATAACAACTCACCACCACACTCTGTAGCCACTTTGCTTCTGGAGTCTGAAAAAAGGACAGTTGAAAGAAAATATATATTCTCTATAATTTTTATCCCTCGATTTTGTAACCCTTTTTTTCACCCGGTGCCAATTTGCTAAGTGATCCTGGGCACTACACTCCCCCCACCAGCCTAGGGAGGCCAGGGCCGAGCTCATGCCTCCTTCAATGCATGAGAGCCAACTGACCTTCTTGTCACCTGACAGGGGGGAGTTTCCCTGGTTGGACGTAGCGAGTGGAAGGAACACGTTATTCCAACCAGTTCCCTTCCCCTCCATCAGGCGCCCCGGCTGACCAGGGGGAGGCAGTATAGTGACCAGGATTACTACATGTTTTTGTGAGGGTATTAACCCTAGGAGACACGGGGAGAACATGCAAACTCCACACAGAGTAGGCCCTTTCGCCAACCCCACCTAGGGTATGGGCGCTGATGACGCGGAGGAGAAGACACACCCACAGCGTCCCCGGCGGGAATCGAACCCAGGACCTTCTAGCTGTGAGGCGACATATATATTCTCAAACAGATAACAGATCTTCAGGTTTTTGTAAAATATATAAAAATATATAATATAAAAATATATAATACATATAAGTAATGAATAGGTTGCATGTATTCATCAACATGAATCAGCCATCCTTTTGTAATAAACTTCCTGAGATTTTGTAACAGTTGAATGGGTAGCTAGCTATACTGCAAGCAAGACAATACAAATAGGCACATGTTATGTGCCTATATGTTAGGCACAGAGAAGTATCAATGTCACATTTGATTATTTAATCAATTTAATTGTCAGAGTTTGCTCCAGTGCCTTCCATCTATATTCCAGTCCTGCTCCTGAGATGCACCAGACCAGCCTGAATTTGGCTTGAGTTGAGGCACGCTGGAAGTTCCACCGTGGAACCCCTTTATTCGTCACATTTGATGACTTTCAATTCAAATGTTTTCTTGTAATACATTTTTCTGATTGTGTACATGTCATGGCAATGTGTTTGCACTTAGTTATTATGTGGTAGCAAGCATTCACGTCTAAATACTCCAGTACTATTTTCTGACTTGCTACAATCGCCCAGGCAGCAGATGGCAGTGTTGTTGTTGTTGTTCCCATATACGGCAACGATATACTTTACTTCCGGGTTCCTTAATAACAGGAAACTGCCACAAAATTGAAATAGCACCGTGTAAATCATTTACTTTACTGTAAATGTGAATGTTTCCGACTTTAATACTTTGACTATAACATTCGGGTGGTCACGTCGTAGTGTCGAGTGTCTGTATACTTGTGAAAACCCAGAGCTTGTGGACTACACTAACATTAGCAGGTTAATTTGGTTGATATTATCTTGTGTATTCATTCACATATTATTGTGTGCAACCTGACAGTAACATTAGTTGGCTATTATCTTGTGTATTCACATTGTGCGTAGACTAGTAACATTTACTTTTATATTCATGTATTGTGTGTAACCAGACTACAGTAAAAAGTATTATTTGCGCACAATGACACAGGTACTGTATGCAGATCAAACTAAGGGAGTAACAGAAATGTGCAGAAGCCAATTGGACGAAGACCTCTAAGAAAAAAATAAACATAATAAAATAAAATCACCTTTTTGTCATGAAACATTTAAACAAGAGGCATTCAGTAAAAACAATAATCAAAAAGGTTTAGATAAAAAAAAAGCTGGAAATTGGTTATGCTGTAGTTATTATCTTGTATATTAATATATTGTGTGTAATCAGACTACAGTAACAATATGCATCGGAGAGGGGTTGGTGCAGGAGCTATTGCCAAAAAGAAGCTTGCAGAGGTAGGCTATAACATGCAATGTTAATACAGTATTCATTTTCAGGAATACTGTTAACTTAATTTCTAACATTTCTTGTTTTATTTAATTGAGGCCAAGTATAAGGAAAGAGGAAATGTTCTTGCCGAAGATCAAATTGTTCAGGTATGCCTACTCTTTCTACTTGGATATTCACTAGAGGCGTGTCCTGTATGTATGTGGAAATATTTCAGCTGACAATATCGAATACATGGCATTTTTTTCTCAGATGTCTAAACAGCTGGAAACCTTCAAGTCTAACCTGGAGGAATTTGCCAGCAAGCATAAACAAGAGATCCGCAAGAGCTCACAGTTTCGGGTCCAGTTTCAGGAAATGTGTGCCACCATTGGGGTCGATCCACTTGCCTGTGAGAATTACGTTTAGTTATGTTTAACATTATGTATATAGAGAGAGCGTGGAAAGTTTGCTTTTCTCACAAAGTGTTATTATAATATCAATAATCTTTGCACACTATTACTACTTTTAACCCATTAAGACCTGAGGCCGATTCTACAAATGTCTTCTGAATCCTAATCCTGAAAAACGTATGTTTCTATATCAGCGGTTCTCAAACCTTTCCATGTCAAGGACCCCAAAATTATAAGTATTTGGCCGCGGACCCCCATCTCAAAATATTTTGTTCCAGGGACCACCAGAAGCAAAGATTTGAATTACAATTTAGATTAAAAAAAAAAAACAGATTTACAGCGCGCTGTGAGCTTGTATATCTGCTATTTTGAATAGCCAAAGTATAAAGAACCAGTTATATATAGCTATTAGCTAATGACACACAGATGCCTTCCTGGTTTTAATAGGTTACACAAATGTTTGTTTTTCCTCTGTTTTCCCCAGCTGGCAAAGGCTTTTGGTCAGAGATGCTTGGTGTGGGAGACTTCTACTATGAGCTGGGTGTACAAATCATTGAAGTGTGCCTTGCCCTGAAACACAGAAATGGCGGTTAGTTTCTTCTGTCTTTTGCATCATTGTGATATGGAGCAGTTTATCACAACACTATAGATAGATAGATAGATAGATAATTTTATTTCTGTGTCCTGCACACAAAGTGCCCAACCCTCATGGGTTTATAAGACACCATTTTACGTTTATAACATGTTTTACAATGTATTCACGTAGTACATTCAATTACATCTCAGAATTATACCTCAGAATTATACAGACTGTTCTGTCTTCTCTCCCAAGCTTGACAAATAAAATCTGCCACAGCAAAAGCTCCTTTAACAAAACATAACTCAAATTTTTCATAATCATCCAACTCAAGGAAATTTCCACAAATAGAAGACATCTTATTCACAAATACCTCTCTTATATCATCATACTTTGAGCAATAAAACAAAAAGTGTATCTCATTTTCAATTTCCACAAGTTCACAAAACAGACAATATCTCTCTTCCTCTGTATACTATATAAGTAAAACAAGAAGGCACCATGATTCAGAGGTAATTTGTCATGGTTTCATGCAAAAGTAAAAAGACATTGTGTGGTTAATCCTTCATATTGAAAAAGAAGCAGGTACTGTGGCCTGTAAGATAAGTTAATATCTGGTTTCTTGGAAAACAAATTATTCAAGTGAACCCTGTATCATCATGTAATATAGGCCTACCACGTTTCGAGATAAGCATTATGCTACATCTAGAACAGTAAATGACTTACTGTACTTAATGTAAAACAGTACATTTTTATAATTAACGTTGAGAGATTTATTTTTTCATGCACAAATCTAGACTAACCCATGTAACGGCATAACAAATATGTGGTACATGTGGAATTGTATTGTCAATTACTGTAAATGAATGACTATAAAATAAAAGGTGTGTGTATATGTGTCCTTTCAGGGCTCATTACACTGGATGAACTCCATCACAGAGTGCTGAAGGGAAGGGGGAAATATGCTCAGGATGTCAGCCAGTGAGTGTCATTGCCATTGTGAGAAAGCATTCTTACATGAGAGCGGTCTCTATAAATATCGAAGTTTTAAAAATCCATGTTTTGCATTTAATAATATTAATTTAAACAGATATTTTCAATATTTATACCAGTTGGGTTGTGCTAGTCTCAGTAAATACCCAAACACCAGGTCTGTGTAATGACTTGTGCTTTTCCAGGGACGACTTGGTGAGAGCCATAAAGAAGCTGAAAGCCATGGGCAACGGCTTTGGGATGATACCCGTGGGAGACTCGTACCTGGTGCAGTCTGTCCCAGCAGAGCTCAACATGGATCACACTGTAGTTCTACAGCTGGCTGAGGTAACACTCTGCTCCAAAAGGTGTATTTGAAAGGACCTGGCACCAGTAGTTAACCATAGATTTAAAGCAAAAGTATGGCCAAAAAAAAAACAACGAGAATATTACATCCTGAGCATCCACATTTCATTTGGAACAAACAAGTCTTGAATTTGAACCTCCCTACATCCCCTTTTCTGTTGTGTGCCTTTATATAAATTATATCTTCTGTTTGGCAGTATATTCAAAAGTCGATCTTCTATTTGGTAATAGACTATATGTCCATACAACCTTGATATGAGGGGTGGAGTCCCCAGCTAAATTAACACTTTAAACACTTAAGTCCCGTATGGGGGTCCCTGGCACAAATCCTTTCAGTTGGTGGTCTGCGGCCATATACATATCAATTTGGGGGACCTGCCATATACAGTATATGTTATCTTGGTGAAATACTATGTCCATATTCACACAGAGTAAACACCTACATTGTTGTTTTTTTGTCCCTCTGTAGAAGAAGGGCTACGTTACAGTGGGTGAGATCACAGACAATCTAAAATGGGAGAGAGAACGGGCTTCTCAAGTCGTGGTAAGTGTGAAAAGGTAATTGAGGTGCCATAATTATAATAGTTGGTTTCAGTTTAGGACCTTATTGGCCATTGTCTCCCTGCAGAGTCACCTGCTGAAAGAGGGGTTGGCTTGGCTGGATTCTCAAGCTGCCGGGGAACCACAGTACTGGCTGCCTGCTCTCTTCTCTGAACTGACTTCCCGCGATGTCACACCAGAAGAGGCCAATCAGATGACACCTTGAGATCAGATTCTATGGACTGTACTTAAAGATTAGCTGGAGGGATCATAATGTGCCTGGCAGAATGAGTCCGATTTTATGGACCTGAGGAGGTTCGTATGGGTAAATCCCCCATAGTATGTGTGGACCCAAAGATATCCTGCTATATCAGCTCCCTTAAGGCCACAAAGTGGATGCAGCAAGCGCACATATATTATAAGGGGTTCAGGGAAAACAGGATATGAATTGGCTCATGTTCTTTAGTCTCTGAAGCCAGACTATTCACTACAGACTATAACTATTTCACAATCCCTGAATGCTACACAGAGGCTGTAACTACACCTCCTGGAAGCCAAGAATGGAAGCTGTCGTCTTATCATATTATATTATCAATATCTTTCAAATATTTCTGCTAAGCAGCAAGTGAACCTTTAAGTAACATTCAACAGTCAGAACATGCCATTATCTTTTATTGCAGTTTTGTTATTTTCAAAATTACATCACCTGCAATGGTTGGTGAGATGAGTTTTTCTTTTTGTTGTCAGCACAAAGTATAGTATATATGCTATATGGTGTAAGTATACAGTATAATAGACAAAATAAATGGTGGGGTTTAATACATGGGTTTACCGTCTCATAATGAATACCAACTTCATGTTGCATCATTAAAATTATTTTTCATTTTAAAACAACTACCCACCCAATGGATTGCACTTTTTTTTCTAGATAAAGCAGCATTTGAAACACAAATTCACTGTTAATTGTCAGTAGTGGTCTCTTCCATCAAAACATGGTCTGAGCTCTGGTTAAGATATTGTATTCTGTGCATAAGGCAATAAGTGATTTATTGTAGAATAAGCCATATTGAATATGTGCATGATGCATGTTTGAAGCTCTCCCCATAATATTTACTTTACTTTCACCTTAAACAGTTGAACTTTCAGTACAATAATTGCTATGAGTCAGGTTGAGAGTTTAGAGTCTTGCTTAATCACGACCGTCATTGAAACCTACTTGGAAGTGAACACACAAGACATTCTAGGCCTTACGCCCAAGCCTGATTCCTACAACTCGTGGCTGTACACGTGATCCTCAAACACAGACTGCTCCATGCCGTCACAGATGAGTGTGCAGAAAGGACACACTTGGTGGCTTTGCTCATGCTGCACCTTCTCCTCCCGGGTAAGGCCAGGGAAAGTCTCCTGGCAGTGCCCGCACACAAACGATTCCTGGGATTGAAATAGAGATGGCCGGTCATATGTGGTAACATACTGTAAGAGGAGTCCGTTGGATTACGTTTGAGTAAACACATAAGTTGTGAACAGCAGACACTGTTTGGTATTCATGAATATCTAATGGCTATGCACATGGGGGGGAGGGGGGGGGTCCATTAGAATTATTGTTTTTAACTTTAACCATTTGAACTCTAGCATCCCTATTCTGGGGCTAAGATTTGTCAAAAATATATGTATACTGTACAAGCTCACAACGTGTCGCAACACGAACAATGTGTTTGTGACATTGTAGGTCGGCTTTTTTCGGACAGCAAAAACAGGAGGGGCCTAGTTCAGAGCCCTTGGGAATCTCGTCAAATAAATGTGAGGTTTAAATGGTACATTTTTGTTCAGGAATGTTCATGTTAGCTAATGAGCCATATTCTACCATTTTAACATTATGAATTTGTCTTTTCTGTGCCACTATACATTTTATTGATAGTGGCTGGAAGGGTTATATCCAGCTTAGCCGACATCATGACAGGTTAGTTAGAAATTTAAAAAGATAAACTGTCCGTTATGATGTTTGTTTTCAACTACCCATTGAGCCACTGCAGCAGGAGATCGGCTTGAGGGGCACGTAAACAAAGTAATCATATCATTTTCATGAGGCATGTTGCCGAGTGCCGACTCCCAGCGAATGCTCTGCGAGTCTGCGGAACCCCAAGTTGGGGACCACTACTTAGTTTACATAACAGCTTAAAATACATGGTGACTCTGTACAGTTCTTTTCCTGCTCAGACTAAGGGTGCAGCCAAATAGACTTTCATTATCAACAAGTTTCCAAACAGTGAAATGATCCAGAAGTATCTACTGTGTCTACAAGTGGCAGCCATGATAAGAGCCAGTCCAATTCTCTAAAAATGATAAGAAACAGTGCTTCATTTGTGAGTGTAGTGTGTCTGTCTGTGCTTGTAGGAATAAAATAGACAGACAAGAACATTTAATATTATAAGAAAACAGAGAGGACTGCATCTTTCTGGCAGATGAGAGAGAATCCAAACAAGGTACTCTTTGGTGGAAGGGTGACAAGCAAAAAAACTAAAAAGTGACCAGGGCACTCTTGTGGAAAATATGACTGATGATGAGTCACCCTGATGAAGGCTATCTGCGGCAACACGTTAGTGTTTTAAAGTTTTGCCATGCAGTAGCTTATTTACAATAAAGGTTTTTGAATATTTTCCACAAGAGTGCCACAAGAGTGCCACATGAGTGCCGTGATTATCGTATACCTCAGAAAAAAAAAACATATAACACCATTGGATGCACCCTACTGTATGTGTATCAAAAACCCAACTTGGTTGAATTTAAGACATGAATGTCTGGACGTACCTCTTCCTCTGTATCTGCACTGGTTCCTGGAAGAAAATAAGTTGTAATTTGGTCAATGGAGCAAATAAAGAAAAAGGAACTTGATATCACAACATAATATTGACTGATTTTTCAATTAACTTTCACAGAAAATTCCCCCTCACAAACAAATGTATAAATGTTTGTTAACTACTGCTTTGAAAAGAAAAGTTTCCTTGTCTTCAGTAACAGGTTCGTCAACCTTACCCATTGTTTCAAATAGGGTCTCATCATATTGGAGAGACTCTGAAAGTGTGTCCTGCTGTTGCCCCTGGCTGGAAGTTGTGATTGTTTCAGGTGAGAAGCCATGAGGGCTTGAAGGTTGCATGTATAATGAGTCAGCGGCAGAGGCCATTTGTTCAGCAAACTCTCTGCGAAGGCGCTCAATATCTCTTTTGAGAATCTGACATGGTAAACACACAGACAAACAAAGATGAGCCAAACATCAGGAAGTGACCCTTTGACTAAATACAACCCTTGCTAAATCAACAAAAGAAACCTAATTGGAAATCTACCTGATTTTGTTTTTCTAGCGCTTCTTTCTCCTGTTGCTCAATCGTGATCCTGTTGTCCATCTCAGTGACTTCTTCACTCTTCTCTGCAATGATGCTGTGCGCTTCTCTGAGTTGCAGCTTAAAAACAACAATAACACATGAAGACCTGAGATAATATCAATCAAGAAAGGTAAAGATAAGTAGATCTGTTTCAACAGTTTGCTGTTACACGTTAAGAAGAATCTATATTCAGAAATCTGAACTGAGGCCTTCATATTGTCGGAAACTTTAAAGTTCACCTCTAGTTTGCTGTTGCAGCGTTTCGTCTGGTCAGATGATAATGCAAGGCCCTCTAGTTGTTCCTTGGTGTCAAACAGCTCTCTCTCCAGTTGCTCCAAACGTCCCTGTGTGCTCTTGGACACGTGCCTCTCGTTGGACAGTTGGACACGAGTGTCCTGTAGCTGTTGGAGTAGGGTCTGACATTGCACCTAGATGCAGACATCAGGACAAGGTAACTCATCAACACTGTTGCAAAAGAAAATGGGCCATGTTGGCCTTGTGTGAATTTGTTCCAACCTTCATGTCTTCGTCTGGAATGTTCTGCAATGTCTCCTGCTGACTCCTGCGTAGTTCCTCGATTACACTTTTCAGTTCGGCCAGGTTGTGCGTTAGTTCAGGTAGTCTACGAAGCTCAACATGGAGTCTCTCCTTCTCTTTCTCACTGCTCTGGAGGTCCACCTGTGAAGGGAACAGAAGAGAATGTTATGATCTGCCACAGACCCCTCTCCTCTAACAAATGACCATTCATCATAATACCATATCCATTCAGCAGTCCTATTATTTTACCATAGGGACCCCGATTATGATTTCATGTATGTTTAATTGTGAAGCATTTAAACAGATGTAATTACACCAAGCCCTACCAAGGTCTATGAGTTGTAATTATTCCTCCATTGTTAATTATACTGTCAAATTAAAACAGCTCTTAGATACCTGTAGGAGCTGAGTATCATCTCTCAGTTTGAGCAGTTCTTGTTCTTGCTCTCTGAGTTTGGGTTTTAGCCTGAAAACACAGAAATGAGCATTAAAGAGTAATAGAGACCATACTTTCAGTGTACAGTACAGGGGCATATCAATGTTGTCACCCTCTCTTCTCTTGTCATTATACAGTTTGTGTTTCAGAGATACATCTTTAATAGGAGGTACATAGGCAGAGGCTGGACTATCTGTTCAGTTGTAACTCACTCAGCAATCTCCACACTTTGGATGTCGTGCTTCCCATAGAGCTCCTCTCGCTCCTGTTTCAGTTGATTGATCTTCACCACAGCTCGATCGTATTTCTGCTTAACCTGTGCATACATAGTTACATATGAGTTGTGTTCCATATTCACACTGTGAGTGTAACGAGCAAAACAGCTGCCGTATGAATGCGGCCAATGGTACAGACGGTCACAGACAAGAGTGAGTAGTGAAGTAGTGAACAGTACTCACTTTCAGTAGCGTAAGAGCTGGAAACACAACTTCTGCTAAGTGTGACTGCTATTGAATTAAAAAAAATATTCAAACCTCGCCCTTTGCCTCTTACCCTGAGCTAGGGTTAGTAGTAGTAGTTTATTTCGGTCCTTTTAACAAAACATGGATGATACAGCTGAGGCTACTAAGTTGAAAATGATGTAGGCTGAAGCCAAGGCTTATTTTACCTTCCCTATTTGACAAGTAAATTAAGTATCAAAACAAAACAGTTTGAGGTTTGTGTCCCATCCTTATTCCCTTTCCCTCTCACAAGCATGCTCGCGCACACAGCACGCACGCACACTCACTCACTCATTCATTCACTCTCTCTGGCTCCTCAACTGTGGTAAAGTGGCTACTCATGTCAATATGTTAGCTTTCATAAGATACAATAAAACGTTTTATCTTTCTCCATATCGCGGAGCACTTTCAGCTACATTCTATGCATGAAAGGTGACATACTGTACAAATATAATGCGGAGAGATAAAACTCCCTTGGCATTACCTCCTGTTCCCCCTGTGACTCATCCACTGACTTCAAGCTTTGACTCAGTTTTTCCTCCTCTCTGCTATTCTGTTGCTCCAGCTGATGGGCCTTTTGGATCAGGTCCTCCTGAAACGTAACATCACTATTAGATCACACATGGGCAATATACGGCCCGGGGGGCGGACCCGGCCTTTTGACCATCTCAATCCGGCCCGCCAAGTCCTCAAAGAAAAACAAAACGACCCCCCCCAAAAAATCTACATTCTAAAAGGCTGCCATATATTAATGGTTTGGACAAATTAATTAAACTCGACTCAAATTAATAGTAATTAATATTTACCATTTGAGTAGATACCTGCATTCTTCCATCCATATGTACTCAAATGTTTTATGTTTATAATGTAACAGTGAAACAGTCTGCCTTGAGTCCATATTCATAACATAATGCAATGTGTTTTATCAGTGACCTTTGGAGTGGTGCATATCAGTTAAGATAATGTATGCAAGTAATCTTTTCATTGTAACCTCACACAGAGTACACCAGAGTGATACATCATTTTGTAACTGAAAATTCTGTTGTGAAAGCAAGGACCTTATTGTAAAGATAGTCTGGCATGTCTACCAAATTCATGCAGTTTTAACATAATTTAGCACTACAGTATGTGATTCAAGTTTCAATTAAATTGTACAATGTGTGGCCCCTCACTCACTTTAACGAAGTCAGTATGGCCCTCAGGAAATAAATGCTGCCCACCGCTGTTCTAGATGCTCAGACTAGAGGTTTGTTACTGATCGAAGACATACCTTGACGCAGTCGAGTTCTTGCTGTTGTTCCCTCAGACTACTTCTTAAGCTCTCGTTTTGTTGCTTCGTTTGACTCAACTCTTTGGCAAGTTCCTTTCTTTCCTGTTCACTCCCCTCCTGCTGCTCCTGAACAAAGTAATTATCTTGTATTGATAAAGGTGATGGAAACTGTGCTCTTGCTTAAATACGAGTGGGTGTCATCTCTAATTATAATTTCTCAAATGTACAGTGAAACAAGGTGTATACAGCAAAATCCTAAGTGATAACTTAATTCAGTGGCCCGGTAAGGATCTCTAAAAGTTAAATTAACACTCAGGACTTTGCTGAGTAAGAGTAGTAACAAACCACAAGCAGACCTTCAGGTGGTCGACCTCTCGCTGTTTCTCCATCAGAGTGCTCTTTATGCTCTCATTTTGCATTCTCATCTGATCCACCTCTTTCTGCAGTTCATCCCTCTCCTGTGCACTCTGCTCAACTTGCTCCTGGATTAAACAAAACAACATGTCAGTACAGCACTTTATTTGCCCATGAGCTGAGATCCAAATGTGCGTTTCATCACAGACTCATCTTTTGCACATCCCTCTGGGAATCGATACACCAGTACAACGTCTTTATCAATCACTGTCACTGATATCATGAGCACACAATGATCAGTCTTTATTTAGATCACTGCCAACTTGCCAAGGCTTCCAATGACTTATAAACCCTGTTGAACCATGCACTGTTTCTAAAATCAGACTTTTTGATTGCACTTGATACCAACCTGTGTTGTGATCACCAGCAGGTCAGTTTCCAGGCTACAGTCCACGCTTGGCTCCTCTGGACTTTTGAAACAGAATGGGGTGCTGGCTCCTCTCACTTGACCACTGCTGTCCACATAGCAGAACTGGTAGAACTCAGCCTCATCCTTTGGCAAATAGTACTCTAACAGAAATAAATGGTTAAAAAACTACAAAACTTAGTGGAGGTACAAGACATTTTGTTGTCCAGCGGTTTGAGAGATTAGCCTCAGACATACAGACTCTTGCAGAGCCACGCCATAATAACAAAACAGAACCTCACTCCATTATCACATAAAAAATAAAAATAAAGAAATGTAGGCCTACAGTACCATTAAGTAACACAGAACTGGAAACAATCCCAGGTAAAAGAAATCGTACCAAAAATCGTACCATTAAACACCACTTGTTTTTTCACTGGATCTTCTCTCACCACATCCGAGAACGGTTCTACCCACACGAATGTATGATATTCTTTGGTGGCGCTCCACCCTACCTGCAAGACAACATTTAATTAGTTTAATGGTCGCTGAGCACACTTGTATGCGTCATCACGGTTGGCACTACCGGCACACCGGGCCTGGTCTGCCCCCGTTTAATCTGTGCCGGGCCAGACTGTCCACAAACGGAAAGACAACTGGAGCGGTTATCAACCGTGCTCAGAACCGTTCTTCTGTACAGTGGAAAAAGGCCTTTAAACTGGAGTCTGACAAATAATTCATTCTTGTATAGTACACAGTATAGAGGGACTAGTATACACAGTAAAATCCTCAGTGTTCATTTATCAATTTTTTAATTAAAGCTGCAATCCAGAACTTGTTTTAATGAATAAAACGGCAAGGCAATCTGTATGGTAGAATATTAAATAGCACATCTGAGCAGTGCCAGTGGTTAAAGGTGTTCTTTAGGTAAGGACACCTTTTTATTGACAAGTAGTACTGCCTGAAGCTCATAAGCACAATATCTCCCCTACCCAAGCGGGGATTGACTTTTTTTTGGGCGGGGGTCTCTCATAAGGGAGACCACGGTTCGAATCCCAGCCTAGGTCATGACAAAAAGGTAGGTAATGCACCTTGAACACTGAGGATTTAACTCTATGTATCCTCATACGTTTTTTCCTCACCTTAAAAACCCCCACCCAGTCTCTTGAGCTGGGCTGGAAGCCAGCGGTCAGGGTGTACTGACATGTCACCCGGGTGGACGGTGGGTATGAGTGAGGGATGTCATGGAAGAGGACCAGAGAGTAGGTCGCCGACGCTTCCACCACTGCAATGTCACTGCAGCTCTCCATGCCTGAGCTAGAATAAAAGATATGAAGAATCAAAACACTGGAAGAAGACGCCTCCTCCGCTGATTGATATGCGACAACATGTCATGTGTCTGACTGACGATAAACAACTGCAACAACAGGAAGCCAGACCGATGTTGATCTTTGATCACTTAGCTTTCACTTTCTCTGAAAACTGTGAAGTCACGGAGATATTAAAAAAAAAAAGTAAACGACATGCAAGTCACGGAGATTACTCAGTTATGTGGTGGTACACTTTAATTTACATATTATAGATTCGTTGATTTCGTTCCCAGTTATAAGATTATATGTCATCGAGTCGTCTGTGAGGGACTTCTATAAAAGTTATAACGTTCATAAAATCAGAAACCGAAAGTAAACTGTAAACTGTCATACAGACTAATGTTTATAATTCTAATAGCCGAATATATTCACTGCAAACTTCCATAACCAAAACATTACCAGATGTTGACATTAAAAGTTACACTTACAAGTTTACGGTCACTTCTCGCTGTCTCAACTCTTCAGTCGACAGATAGACAGACTGAGCTCCCACACAGTGTGACGAACTCGTATTTATTTTTCATTGCGTAGTGTGTTGTAGGACTACATGATGAACCAATCTGGGAAATGTAGTTTTACTCAAGTTTGCTGCTTGAGCGTTATGGCAGTTGGTCACCAAGTGTCGCATTACCGCCATCTGCTGGAAGGTAGTTAATATACCTTCACAGTGCAAAAATATTTACAGTGTCAACTAACTGTCAACCCAAAGAGCCAAAGTGACCCCATTCATGACATTGTCTAGCCTTGGATCAAGACTATCATAGATGTATTTGATCGAGTCTGACTTTTACTTCACAGATATGCAAATGTCAAAATCTATAAAATTGTGTATGTAGCCTATGATAGTCTTGACTCTTGATCCAAGGCTAGACATTGTCCATTCTATAACCCAGACCCAGTTGTCTAGGTTGGTGTAGCTCTGGTCCAACGCTATGGACCAGAGCTAAGGTTGGTGCAAATCCTCCCCTCATTTGTAACATCTGTATGGCCTACTTAGTTGCGTTCAGATAGCCTTGATAATAGTGTCATTATTAATAATAGGGAATTATTTATCACCACCACCATGCAATGAATGTGACATCATAGTTCTTTCTCCTTCGGTTCCTTTTGCACTGCCACCAGTAAGTGCCACCTTTAGTAGCTTCTCTGTTCTCTCCATTCTCTTTAGCGCATATCGTAAAACAATCCCCTGTTCTGATCATACTAACTTGAACTTCCTGATTTTTTTTTTTACTGTGTGTGCAGTGTGCTGCATAGTGGTTTCCCTCATGTGTGCAGGCACTTTGCTTGCTCTTTCTCGGCTTTGTGCTCCTTCACATTGCAGTTGTTTTTTCTTTCTTTCTTACATCTTCTGTATTCTGACTGCACTGTTCCATGAGTCCCTTATATTATAGCCTCACCTGTGGCCTCTTCAAAAGCCAAACACACCGAATCGCATCTCTTTATCACCTTCTCTGTATTGTCAGGTTTCTTTTGGATTAGGGATATATATATTATGATATTTTACTTTAATAAAAGTAGCAGTACCACAATATATAAATACTCTGTTATTACCAGTAAAAAGCCTATGTTCAACATGTTACTTGAGTAAAAGTACAAAAGTATTGGCATCAAAATATATTTAAAGTACCAAAAGTAAAAGTACAAAAATGTTTGAAAATAGCAGATCTACAAGCTTACAACGCGTCACATCGTTATTTTCAAATAGCCTATGCATAAAATAGGGCTAAAGTGGTTAATGTATGTTTTATAATAATAATGATTTATATCTTCAAAGTAACTAACTAAAGTTTTCAAATAATTGTAGTGGAGTAAAAGTACAATATTGGCCTCTGAGATGTAGTGGAGTAGGCTAGAAGTAAAAGTATTGAAAATTGGAAATACTCCAGTAAAGTAAAAAAAATACCTCAAAATTGTACTTAAGTACAGTACTTGAGTAAATGTACTTAGTTATTTTCCACCACTGACTGACAGTGACATGGCATTTATCACTCCCTTATTCATTGCTCGCCATGTACCTACGGGTACTTATGTGGCGCAGCAGGTGTAAATGCTCATCCACCGTAATGGAAGAGAGGGAGACATAACTTTACACTGGCTGACTCAACAGCCAATCAGAGCAGAGAGATCGCAATCTCTAAGATTGTGATTGGCTGAAGAGGTTGAATGGGGAGGATCCAACTAGACGTGAACCTGAGGGATGCGTGAGGTCTTGTTTATACTATAAGTTACAACGTGGGGAGTCTTCTGTTTCAGCCCACACAACAATCAACAGCCCGCATTGATCAACGTTACTGTACTGGAAGCAGGCGGACACAATCTACAAACTCCTTCCGGTAATGTATGGTTGACGATTTTTGTAACGACAAAACGATTCTAAATGGTCTAAATCGCTTTCGCTAGGTACAGTAGTAGGAGTTGGCGTTCTGTCACCATAGCAACAAACAGCCATAACAGGGTCATGCTTTAGCTGCAATGCAAGCGTGTCATTTTCCAAAAATATTTACACGGTTTTGATTGATTGATTGAATACTTTAACACTTTGCAAAAAAAGCACAGAAAGTACAGTTCTATACACAAGGATGCTAAAAGGATTAAACCAAGAAAGCACTATGGCTTATTTCCATTGGGGTCCTGTGTATTCAATTAATTGAATTAATCTGTATAATTATAAATGTTGTGTTTCAATGTAACGGGATAAATGAAGCAGGCTATCCTTTTCTGTAATATAAGAGAGATAGATCATTGTGAATGTGTGTCAGTGTGACATTCAATTGATCATCATCCCTGGCTATCCCTGTTAGCTTTATCTGATTGATAGTATAGCTGCTATGCCAACAAGAAAACAGGGTAGGGTATCAGCTTGTGAGCTTGAGCTTCTTTTTAATTCCCCTATTCCTCTATCAACGTGATTTATTTATATTTAGATGAGAGAGAGAAGCTGGTAAACAGCTGAAAGACACACACCCCAGACCTACTTGGCTGGGTGCAAGTGAAGCTCAAAACATTACATTTTTTCCCAGGTAGAAAATTCAACAAACAAAAGTACAAATACGAGATAGACACATACACAGAAAAGTAAACTGAAAATAAATAAACTAAGGGCAAATAAAAAAAAACATACAAAATTGTGTTGAGGTGGGCGTTATAACACAAGGATTAACATATTAATGAATTACATTTTCTTTTCTTTTTTTTACTCTTATACTTATTTATTGTTAGACCCAAACTCTGTGCCTTCAAATTAAGTTCTATTAAGCCTCCAGTTCAAATTAACCTATTCAGTTTCAACTTGGCACGGAGGATAAACCTACAGCCTGTTCACGTGTAAGACACGATACTGTGTTGTGGGTTTCAGCACAGATTTTAGTTTACCAGCTACGGGTGCTGAAAACCACTTCTCTCATTTCAGTGAACAAATATCAGGGATTATCACTCTTCACTCACTCCCTGCTGAGTTCTGCTGTTCATTTTCACTCCCATCATGTCAAAGGGGATCAGGTGTTGATTTGTCACCTGAGCCACTGCTGGGTCTGCTATGAGAGAGTGTAAGTCAATCTGAACCAGGCCACCCTCAGTGATGATACAAATGTACTCTTTTGTTAAAGACCAGGAGGACAGATATGTGGCTTGTCGGCTGTCCTTCTGAGAAGTGCTACGGCAATCGCTACAGCTTCCACCACGAGCTCTGCAAACTGCGGTTGCTGCTGTGAACCCCACTGGCGCCGGAGGAGTTGCAAGGGGCGAGGGGTCAGCAGCTTCCATATGAAGGCTTAACAACACAAGTGAGTACAGTAAGCCATTCTTCCCATGCGATGATAGTGAACAGACACTTCAGCAAAAAAAGAAAAAACAAGTAGAATTTGAAGTTTACCAGGCCTAGGAGACAGGCATCAGAGTTATTCAAAACAAGGCAATGTTGCATCATCAAAACATGGAAAAGTATAAATAGGATGAGCTGTAATTACTTGCAGATTTTAAACAGCCTTGTGTAGAACACAAGGATTCTTCAATACTTTTATACTGATGAAAAAATTAACTAATCATTTCTGTTGGGATTCTGGAGGTACCTTTTGTATGACACAGCCACATTACGTAACGCCAGGGTGTGAAATTAACACTAGCCACTAGCCAAATGCTGGTACATTTTGACTGTTGCCATGTAACTTCAAATTTACTTTAGCAGGTTACCAGCGATCATGCAGAAGCACCATTTTATTGAAAACAAATAATAATAATCCTAGGCTTTTTAGTTCAGTTTAGTTTATTTGCACTAGACAGACAGACAGACAGACAGACAGATAGATAGATAGACAGACAGACAGATAGATAGAAGTTACAGTGCAGGACAGGAAGGAAGACTGAAGTCTGTCCTTTCTTTGTTAAAAAAAGAAAAGTACAATAAAAAGCTGGTCTTATTTTCTCATCTACAAAACAAAACATAAGCTTGCAAAAAAACACAAGCACCACATATAGTATATATCTAAAAACATGAAACAGGCAAAGAACAGCGAAAATAAACAGAAAAGGGTACAAAACTGTTAGTAAAATGCTTAATTGTTTCCTGAAGGAAGGTGACCAACTGAGGACCTCTACATTTGATGGAAAATGTATGTCTTGATGTATAACAGAAAAGTGCTAATTGTTTTTTCTACTAGTTGATAAGAGTGAATGTCAGATAAAGAAAAAAGAGAAAATATTCTGTAAGGTCTTGCTTACAATTTTGAACATAAATAAGCATGTTTGAAAAACATTCCCCTCATCAATTGACAATAATGAGTATTTCCTAAAAGGAAACATATGTGTGTCTGTTGAATTTTGGAATCCATCTGCCACTGTGGCCTCTAAAATAAAAGTTTATCATCTCTGCTTAACACTAGCGATACAATATAAATATTATATAATATCTTTATTTACTTTTACTATGGCAGCCATTTGTTGTTATCAGTGTCAGAAAATACAGAATTGCTATTCAAGCAGCAGTTGTGGTTGTGTAATGAGGAAGGTCCTCAGAGAACTCTTGTAACTCTATCCATGTTGAGGTCAACGAGGCATCGCGGGTCTCGCAGCCCAATGCAAAGCTAAGTTCAGGGCCAGGATTATCCAGATCACTGGATCAGAATACCGTTACCTGGCACCCAAGCCTCCCACAGCCTGGGATGTCCCTCTGTATCCCCTCCCCCAGCAATCTTCTGCCATCATTATCAGCAATTAGTGGTGGCCTGACCTTCACCCTACAAGACACGGGATAGGGGCGAGCGGACCTCTGACTCATCAACCTAGAGTATTGACAGACAGTCCAAGAAGGCTTAGGATGAAAGGTGTTGACTATCTTTATTGAGATGGCTTTTTGAAGGCATTTAGATAAATGTCATCAGTCAAAATATCAAAACCTTACAGCTTTGCACCCTACATAATATATTTGGTTTGTTATTTGGTTGCCATTTTTACTGGAGCTCCAGGACAGGGCATGGCCATGGCCTTGTTAATGGCCAGACATGCAACACTTTACATTAAAAACACATTTTGCCCCCCCCTTCCCCTAATTTCCTGCAAAGCATCGAGTTTGTGATTTCCCAAATTAAAAGACAAGGGCAGAACATTATTTAATTGGAACTGAATTAAAAAGAAAAGTGGGGAAAAATGGAAAGAAACCCACCAAAAAAGAGAGCGTGTCACACCTGGTGGATCCAGGATTCATATCAGGTGGCAGCTGTGCTCAGGCTGGTGTTCTTCACCATTATCTCACCACTATGCGTGTTGAGCATTAGTGGCCGTCCTGCCACAATAACCCTTGAATGACACCAAGTGACGGCACGCTGACAGCCAGAGCACTCACCTGAAGAGAGAAATGGAAACAGAAACATGATTCCATGTGTGCAGCAACATGTCCTCTGCGCTCTAAGATTGAATTTCAGGACGATGGAAAGCACTCCCATTACAATTTACATTTGACAATTTAGGCATTTAGCAGACACTCACACACAGACCAGAGTGACTTACAAAGTGCAAGATCAGAGTAAATGGCATGAACCCTAGTCAATAAATGACAGGGTAAATGCCTGGACAAGTAAATTGCGCAAATTAAAACAATTAAGTGCTACAAAGTAACTGTCCAACATGCTTTCTAAATAATATACTTAGTATTTGTGGTCAAGCAAACAGTATATGTCTCTCTAAATAAACAAACCTGAATTAACCAACATACCTCTGCATAAACTAGCATCTATCACAAGATATTGCTCTGCATGCCGTGCAGGTCCCTGTATCCATAGCAATCAAAGCATCAAAATCAATTCTTGAGCAACACAAATATTCACAATATTGCATCTCCAGCATGGGTCTTTCTGTGGAGAGCCCTGAAAGAGACCCCGAAGATGATACGTACAAGTGTGAACAGGAGGGAGAGGGAGAGGGGAGCGATAGCCAACCGGAAACCTGCGCCCACACTCCACCGACCACAAGCAAGAGGAAGAAAAAGAGGAGGAAGAGGTACTTTCCCACGGTGAATGCTCCCATTTTAATTATATTTCAACATTGAGGATTTTACTGTGATTGTAATAGTCCAGGGTCCCCACGGTCATGAAATTCCTGGAAATATTTTGAAATTGAAAAAAAAAAAATCCAGTACTGGAAAGGTTTGGGAATTGATCAAAGGTCCTGGAATTGATCAAGGGTCCTGGAAAAATATTTGGCTATGCATTGTTTTTGGCTATTGATTTTGTTAATACAAAACATTTTCATAAACATGTATAACATTACACGAAATATGTAACATAAGTAGTTTTTCGCCGAACGGGCTGTGTGATGGCATATATTATTTAAATAAAATAAGTCATACGGATGCCATAATGAGTCTTCCAGTGAGCTATGCCCTAATTTTGCACGAAATTTTGAATGAAATTGTACTATTCTATATTCGATGCTTTATTTTTGCTACACTGCCTATCTTTGGGCATTCTACATAGGAGTAAGAGACACATTATTGCGCTGAATGATTGTTATATAGGCCTGGAAATTGGGCTAAATATTCTGGAAAAGTTTTGGAAAAGTTTTGGAAATTCATTGCTAAAAATGTGTGGGGACCCTGATAGTCACATTTGTGATGCTGATGCTTGCACTGGAGGTTTTTGTTGTTGTCTACCTGCCTCACTCTTCCTCTTGTGACGGGAAAGGAGAACAGGATCAGGGAGGGCTGCGTAGCACATGTCTGTCCCTCTCTCTGTTTCTTCTCTTCCAGATGACTGTGGATCAACCTCGACTACTGTAAATATGAGAGTGGTAAGTTTAAGTTTCAGTGAAAGGGTAATGTCTCCCTTTTTTTTGACCGAACAATATTGAGTACAATGTGATTTGGTATTTACAGCAATTTATTTCTCTCTTGGACATTACACACACCTTTTTGTTTCTACAGTATTGAACACTTTACACACAGGGCAGTAAAAACGCTCTTCCACATGTTTGTTTTTCCCAGTGCGACGTGTTGCCCGCAGATATGGCCTCAGGGAGTCGATGGAGGGCGAGGACTGGACTCTGTTCTGGACAGACTGCTCGGTGTCAATGGACCGCGTGAAAGACATGAAGCGCTATCAGGTTCACTCCTTTACTTGTACACAATACAGATATATTTCATTAGGCCACCTTGTACAGTAGGAACCAAAGTGACACAGGTGCATGTCTGTCACACCGAAGCAACCTGCATTCTAAACATTCTGTGAAAGGCCCCTATTTGGCTCTATTTCATATTGCTGCAGTCAGGTACTACATCTTACATGTAAAATGTCTATTACCTGTGCCTAAGACCCTCCTATGGTCAGTGGGACAACATTCTACATCCACCACGAACATGAATGTCTGTCTTTTGCTTTTCTACTGTTGTAGAAAATCAATCACTTTCCGGGTATGAGTGAGATCTGCCGCAAGGATCTGCTGGCTCGAAACATGAACCGCATGCTGAAGCTCTTTCCCAAAGACTACAACATCTTCCCCAGGACATGGTGCCTCCCCGCAGAGTGGGTTTTCACTTTTACATTTATTTCTATGCCTTGTTCAGATATCCAGTGACCACAGCGGACATTTTGCCCTTATGACATACTTGGGGTAGGAATGATGTAAGAGCAAAATGGCTGGCGTGTCAATATGGTCAGTAGAACCTCAGCATCACAGTGTTTCTTTCTTTGCAGTTACAGTGACTTTCAGGCTTACATCAGGGCCAAAAAATACAAGACATTCATCTGTAAGCCAGACTCAGGCTGCCAAGGCAGAGGCATCTTCATCACCAAATCCACCAAAGACATTCGTCCTGGAGAACACATGATCTGTCAGGTTTACATTCCCCGGGTGAGGGTCTTAACGCACGCGCACACGCACACACGCACACACACACACGCATGCACAAGTTGAGGTTTAACCATGCTCTTCGTTCTATACCCCGCAGCCATTAGTGATTGATGGATACAAGTTTGACCTGCGCATTTATGTGTTGGTGACATCATGTGACCCCTTCAGTATATTCATGTACAAGGAGGGACTTGCTCGCTTCTGCACCACTCATTACAGTGAACCTGCAAGTGGCAATGTGGTAAGAAAGAGTACTGCAAAATACACAAATGCTTGTTGACTGACCAATATCGAAATGACTAAAATTAAAGACTCTTAGTGATGCAAACTGTGATTGCTACAGTTATATTGAGCTGCGTGATGTACAGAACACACTTCATATTTATGGTTAATTCCTTCTCAACTTGTATCCACTTTAGGAAGACGTGTGCATGCATCTGACCAACTATGCCATCAACAAGCACAGCGAAAACTTTGTCCGTGATGACGACAGCGGCAGCAAGCGGTAGGACCGACCAAGGAGTGCTCCTCCTGGTTCAGTTTCTGAGATTATTAGAGCTCTAACACAGTGGAACCCCCAGGGGTCCTTGAAGGGGTACCAGGGGGTCCACTCCCAGAAAAATCTGTTAATATAGCATCACAATCAGTTTAACCACTTTAACCCTATTTTATATTTTGGCTATTCAAAAATAGCCAATCTACAAGCTAAAAGAAATCTTTAAAAAATGTGAAAAAAATTTGAACAATTTAGAAAAACTTTTATACAAATCTTCTCTTCTGGGGATCCTTGGCGCAAAACACATATACATTTGGGGGTCCTTGACACCACTATTCTAACGTACAGACTAGAGACCCATTTCCTGACATGCAACTCAGCCTTTCTCGTTTTTTTCTTCTTCTTCTTCCCAGCAAGCTGTCCTCACTTAACAAGCAACTGGAGTCCATGCACTACAATACAGAGAGAATGTGGAACGACATCGAGGATGTTATCATCAAAACCCTGATCTCTGCTCACCCCATCCTCAAACACAACTATCAGACCTGCTTCCCCAACCACGCTGCTGGCAGCGCCTGCTTTGAGATCCTGGGCTTTGACGTGCTATTGGACCACAGACTCAGACCCTGGGTGCTGGAGGTGAAAGGACTTTCCATTCCTTTCAATGGCCCAGTTGTAACCATTTGAAGCCCTGTACTTCGTCGCATGACTAAAATTCTTGTGTTGTGAAATATTCTTGAAAAGTTTAGAAAATGTTTGAATGTATTGCCAAAATATGCACACCACCTTGAAAGTGGTTAATGGATAGTAGAGATGAGAACTAAGCTAGACGTGAACCCATGATGTCACTTGTGGCTTTGTGCCTGTGTGGTACGTGCAAAGACTGGCTGAGTGAGTACACATTCACAATGACCCTCTTATGGATATATCGAGTCATTATAGTGCGTGCACGTGCGTGCAGTGGACCTCTGGGGGTTCCACTGTGTTAGAACTCCAATAATCTCTTGCGTGCGTGCGTGCGTGCTGTATACTGTTTATTATTATATTATGTATTAATATTTATGGGTGAATATGCCTTTAGGTGAACCACTCCCCAAGTTTCACCACCGACTCTAAGCTGGACCGGGAGGTGAAGGATGGCCTGCTGTACGACACGCTGGTGCTCATCAACCTGGGCGCCTGCGACCGCCGCAAGATCACAGAGGAGGAGAGACGCAGGGTGAAGGAGAGGTTGCAGCAGAACCGCTCCAGAGAGGCCAGGTAAAGCTTACCTATAGTACTGACTGACTAATGCCTCAGCGACACATTTTAATTTTTCCTTTATTTAACCAGGAAGTCCTGTTGAGATCTGTAAGAGTCCTTGTAAAACATGTTGCTTAACAAAAAAATACATATTTCCTATAACACCACTTAACAACACGTTGTGTTGAGAGCTTGTAGAGCAGCTATTTTGGCCAAATTCCCGCTTGCTTTTGCCGAATGTTCACCTATTATGACATGCCCAGAATAGGGATGCTAGGGTTTCAAGTGATTACACTAGTAGTTGATTGGGGGTGGCAGGGGAAATGAAGCCAAATATGGGCCTTTCACAGAATGTTTAGAATGCCCAATTATCCTCCATGTTTGGAGAAACAATGGTTGCTATGTGCAATACTAAAGTTGCTATGTGTTGATATAAGAGATGAACATAAATATAATACACACAACTAATGCTATTAGTTGTGTAGCTTCTCAATCAAAATCATCACAAGGTAGCCACGCCCCTCCTACAGCATACCCTACTTTATCATAATTGTTTTAATAAATGGGACCATTATTTACCAAAACGCATATCTTAGTGATTGAAAGAAGACTTTAAACTAGCGACTGGAAGCATATAGTATTTATGACAATGTTTATTAAGGTAATAAAATCCAGTGCAAAGTTCGGCAAAAACCCATCCGCTTGAATAGAGCATATTTGCTTCTGACACCAGCAGGGCCGAAACGGCGAGACTACAGGCCATTCATATGAACTGTCACTTCGTATATAGCCTCAATTTACAAGCCGGATGCTAGCCCTTTGGTTTTACCTTATCTACCACTTTACAGAAATTAGACATTTTCTTTTTAAAGTAGGTACAGCCATGCTGGAAGCAAGAATACTATACAAACATGGCTGCAGTATCATAAGGTTAAGGTTATTATTAAGCTTAGTTTAATTATTGTTAAGTTCAGAGTAAGGGGATATGGAATTAATGTCAATGTCACTAAAGTTTGTAAAGCAAGGATGACATGTATGATGCATACAATGAATCGCTACTCCCCCTAGTGGTGTAATCCTGACATGCCATTCATCATTGATTTGATTTGATTTTTTTTTTTTATTACCTCCCAGATGCTTGGAGCTGCGCCAGTCACAGGCAGCCAGCGTGGAACAGATGGAGAAGTACGAGGCCAAACATCTGGGAGGATTCAAGAGGATTTATCCCAGGGAGGGAGGTGAGAAGTACGAGAAGTACTTCAAACACAGCAGCTCCCTCTTCCAGGAGACCGCAGCCTCCAAGGCCAGGGAGGAGTGTGCCAGGTACAAGGAGCAAATGTCCCTGCAAATTCACATGATGAAATATGAATTAGCCATTATCACATACCGATGTCGAAAGGAAAACTCTGCTTCAATTACAACTGTGTTAACATAATTGTGTTAAAAATGTAAAGCACTGGACAATAGCCAAATACATAACAACACGCAACTGTTGGAAAGAAACCTTGTATCTCAATATTTAAACATTTTAAGAATTAATGCCATACTTTGTGAATTGTTGCACAAGTTTCTCACAAAAAGTAGCAAAAATAGCAGATTTGAGCCTGTATATCGGCTAATTTTGCTAAATTGAAAATGAAAGTAAATGTGGTTATGTGTGTCTGTGGGTTTTATAAATATTGAACCAATGAAAAGTATTAACTAGATCTTGCCACTAAATGGTAACTACATTAGATCCATTGAAACACAGATTTTTTTTTCTTCCATTTCCTGAAAAGGAACAGTATTAGACGTTAACATTTCCGCCCAACAGCAACAAATTACTGAAGTATGTATGTATATAAATCCTAACTTCACACCAGAGACAGACCGATAGACGGACAGACAGAGAAGCTACAGTTTAACCCATTGAAACCGGGAATGCATCTGTGTCATTTTAGATTTGAACCACTTTTAACCATGTTTTATGTTTTGGCTATTAAAAGATAGCAGATATACAAGCTCATAGCGAGTCACTTCCGTGCTATGAGCTTGTAGATCTGCTATTTATTTTTTTATCATGACATTTTGTGCAAATCTTTGAATATATATATATATATTTTTTTAAAGCGAACATTTTGAACTAAAACCTTTTATTCTGGGGGTCCCTGGAACAAAATATTTTTGAGATGGGGGTCGGCGACCAAATACACATCATTTTGGGCGTCCTTGACATGAAAAAGTTTGAGAACCACTGATATAGCAACACACGTTTTTTTTTCTTCAGAAAACTGATTTAGAAGACATTTGTAGAATTAGCCTCAGGTCTTAATATAATGGGTTAAACTGGTGTCTGTGTGCAGACAGCAGCTGCAGGAGTTGCGTCTAAAGCAGGAGAAGGAGAAGGACCCGACGGGGAGTCGGAGGAGAGACCTGCAGGGAGAATCTGCAGGAGAGAGGGTTAAACCACACAAATCACCATCAGCAGAGCCCGACAACTCCCACTCTGAAAGCCAGCCTTTCACGGTGAGTTCTGTCACGTTGGTGTTGTTGGCCCTGCAAAACACCAGCTTCCTTGTCTGAAAAAAACTAGGCGGTAATATGCAGAACGCACATTATAGAATCAATTTTTACACTCTCAAAGTTAAATTAACAGGGAGTCTAAAGCATGGAGCTTGTAGCTGCTTTAAGTAGTAGCATTGCTAGGTGACGTCATATGCAATATAGTAACTTGAGCTAATAATGAAAATGATGCCTTTGTCTGTTTGGCCTGTTAGTAAAAGTTACTGAACGTATTGCTACTGGGGTTAAGTAATACTGTCACACTAACAAACTTGCCAATTTGACATTTTTGGAGCTAGATCTGTTAAGTTCTAAGCACATTGTTTGTAACATAACCACTTAATGACACTTAAAAATCTATGATTTGGCTATCAAAGTAAGTGAAAATTACTATTTTCTTTCTTTTATTTCAACATTTTATTTCATTTCATGTTTAATTAAAGGAACATCATTATTGTGTGTGTGTGTGTGTGTGTGTGTGTGTGTGTGTGTGTGTGTGTGTGTGTGTGTGTGTGTGTGTGTGTGTGTGTGTGTGTGTGTGTGTGTGTGTGTGTGTGTGTGTGTGTGTGTTAAATAATTGATACTGTTTATCACCTTTGAATTAATTAATTAATTTGGTGATAAAAGGAAAGAGCACATCAGCACTTCTACAACACACAGCAGACAAAATATCACAGAGGATAAAAACACAATAACGCCCTAAGGCTTATTTCAATTGTGGTCCTCTAAGAAAAATACAAAACAGTCACAGCATTACAGTTACAGTAACTGACAGTCTACACACATTTATGTATTTTAAATTACAGTGACAGGAGTAAAAAACTATAAAAACTATAAGAAGCTAAACATTGTTACCAAAGGCAAACACAAAGATTTGGCCTTTTATACGATAACCAAGGAGGGTATTACTGAAATATAACAAAAGTAAAATGGTTATATTTGTTAGTAAGTGTAGGCTATTTCTTTCCTCAGATTTCCATGTCTGCTGATAATTTTAAGCAAATAAGTCGAGCTGCCGTCAATGATTTTTGTATTGCAGTGTCAGGGTAAGACCACAAGAGGGAACCAAACATCTTTCCCATTACAATCCATAGACCGTGACCAGAATAATGTTCCCATGATTCAGCTGATGTTCCATTCGAACTCATCTTGGTTAATCCGTTTTTGCAAGGTTCATTTCCAAAGCTCCTTAAATGCACTTTATAATTTTCATTTCTGTAGGTAATACCACTATTAATACATGATTAAATAAAGCATTCATTTTGTAATATTAAAAAAAGAAAAATAAGAAATACAATGAAAAATTCTGCTAGTTTCTACTCTATAATTGAAAAAGTTTGAAAGCCTATAATATAATTAAAAAACTAACTTTTTAACTATTACTTTTTTATAAAATACTTCTCAAGACCTTGTATCTCTCAAATAGAAATTCACAACTATTAATTCATAGTTGGGCTGTTTTTCAATGACGGCATTTTAATAAATGGGGTTAACCATTGGAGTTAACATGAATTCCGGAGCTACCTATACAGTAATCCAGTAAATCCAGTGTTAAATTAAGGTACATTTTATTTACTGTGATATGTCAACAGCAGTACGTTGCTGTCGGGCAGAATCCTTGCATCTCCATCTTTCACTTTTTATGCTTTTTTTTGGGAAATGAATGCCCTATTTCATCATACAAGAGTGTCTATCAAAAGTAGTGAAAATAGCAGATCTACAAGGTTGTAGATATGCTATTTTCATTATTACATTAAAACAAATTCTAATAAAAAAAGGAACAGTTTTGGACATACAAGGTTTCCACCCGACAGCGATAAGTAAATCTATTAAAGGACTTAACCCATTGAGACCTGAAACGCATCTGTGTCACTTTAGATTTCTTTGGCTATTCAAAAATAGCAGATATACAAGCTCATAGCGCGGCACCGAGTGCCGCGCTATGAGCTTGTAGATCTGCTATTTTTGAAAAATCTTGAAAAAATATTTTCCAGATTTTTTTCAAAAAACTGTTAGGATTTAGAAAACATTTTTAAGAATCGCCTCAGGTCTTAAAGGGTTAAGTGAAGTCTCTCCCCTGGTACCTCTTTTGTTTGTCTGCATGTCAATATTTCTCCCTCTCTCTCTCTCTCTCTCTTCCTCTCTCTCTCCTCGCATTCAGCTCCCCACGGTGTCCAGTGTGACAGTGACTCCCACAGCCGTAGATGACTCGGAGGAGGAACGGAACCTGGAGGAGCGGCAAGAGCAGGCAGAGAAGGAGAGGGCTGAGGAGGAGGAGGAGGAGGAGAGGGAGAGGGTGAGCGGGCTGCTGCAGAGGGAGAGGCTGCTCAGAGAGCTGGGGGTGGTGGAGCAGGTCTACCATCTGCTTCAGGGTGGAGGTGGAAGAGAGGGAGGTACGGGCGACACCGAGGCCACCTCGTCCCACCAGCACTACCAGCAGAGCCAACATAGACCCCAACGGGCCAAGGTAGGACACTGTACACAGACGAGCTAATGTAACGTTTCAGTTGTGCTACATGGAGCCGCTTTACAGTTGTCAGAACAAAAAAAATCACTATCCAGTGTTTTTATTATTATTAATGTAGATGAGTACATTATTTTCTTTTCTTTTCTTTTTGTCAAAGACTAGACTAGACTCCAAAAAGCTGAGAACTTCAATAATGTCCAATCATACCTTTGTCTTGCCAGCGTTAATCATTTTTCATGAGGTTGCTATCTCTTTGGAATGAGCCATCATTGACGCCACACTCAGAGAGACAGCTATACTGATGGAATGCCATCTGTGTGTTTTACTGTGCTGTCATTTCAGTTAGAATCACTGATAGACTTTTCCCGGAGGCCCAAACAACAGCACTGCATTATCCAGCAGCAGGTATCTCACCACAGGCCATGAAGAAAAACTAGCCTTCTTTAGACCAGTCAGATGCATTTAAAAAAAAGAATATGTATTGCTGTAAAAAAAAAAAAAAAATGATTTTGTTGCTGAATAAAAAGCAATTTTAGCCCTTTCAGATGCATTTAACCAAAAGGTATGGATTGCTTAGAAGAAGAAGAAAATGTTAACTCATATTTTGTTGCCCTATAAGAAAGCTCTTTATTTATCTGCACTGAACTGAATTCTTCCTGGTTTATTTGTCTCTTATGAGCTTTTTTTTGTTTAGTTTTTGTCATGCTGCTATTCTGCATTAGGTTATTACTAGATTTGTCACAATTAGGGACTATATCAACTTTCATATGAACACCTCCTTTGACTTAAATGCCAGCTTGGTACCTACAGTATTATGTCATTTGAAGTGTCTCAATCTGTGAACTCTATAGGTTCCCCCGGGGGCCAAGCCATGCCTGCAGTACATCCACTCCCACATAAGTGTCATAAGACCTTCCTCCAGTGTGAACCAGAGAAACCTGACAGAATGTGCCAGCCTGCAGTACCTCCCTGACCAGCGTCTGGCAGAGCCCCCCGGCCGCGGCAGACCACCACACCTCAGGAGGATCAGCAGCGCTCAGCGAGTGCCCCCCTGGCCAGGTTAGCAACACCCCCTCAACTGCACAGTAAAATCCTCCGCTTATAATTCGACAAAACAAGCCGTCGCTGTCTGTCGGCGTGGAAATCTCCTATGTCCAAGAACGGCTACTTCGCAAAGCTCTTGTTAATACTTTTCTGGTTCAATATTCATAAAACCCCACACAGACTTACCACTTTCAGCAAAAAATAGCAGATCTATAAGGCAAGCTTGTAGATCGTCTATTTTTGCTACTTTTGTGTGACACATGTGGTATGATTAGGAGGGCATTCATTTACAAATAAACTAAACATAAAAAGTTAAAATATGGAGATACAAGGTTTCTGCCCGGCAGGAACGATTTGTACTCTCTCAGAGTTACAGACACTTATGGGTCCATTTGGTTACATTTATAGTCTCTCATAGTTAAAAACAGATAAATTAACACTGTCATACGGGAGGGTGGGAGGTTCCTTTGAGCATGGATGAAGCCTGGTTAGGAGGCTGGCCACTACACAGTAAAATACAGAGTATTCATTTAACTGTGGAGTAACTGAAGTATATTCTGTATGTTAACTCAATTAATATGGGACAATAATTGTTATTTTTCATACCCATATGGGTAGGCTACATTGCTAAACTGTCGTAATTAAATGAACACTCAGGATATTGGCTGTTGTTAATTACCAACCATTAGGTGAGGTTTGTTTCCCCAGTCACTCCGAGTTAAATTAACACTCAGGATTTTACTGTGCCCTATCAGTCATTTTGGCAGAATAACTACCATTTTTTTTTAACTATATTGTACAAATGCATTTGACTGGCTACAAAAAGAAGCTGAACTTTCTGCAGCTATACAGCATTGTTTCTGGTGAATGCCAATGTTAATGTATTGCCCTCGATGACAGGGGATTAGCAGATTTGTTGCACAGACTTTAATGTAGAAATTGTGTAAAGAAATAGCCCTTCATTTCCCCCCCTTCGTCAAATAACCTCCACCTTGAATGCAGGCACTAATTCAACGAAAAATATAAAAGGCAAATTTAAAAAATGGTTTGATGGTTCCACACATCTTAAATCACAGAATGAAAACTATAGACGCAGCCATGGACCAATTATTGTGTCAGTTCACTCATATATGAGATTGATTGAATATATATTTGATATTTGAAAGCACTGGTGTGTTCCCACCAGAGACCAACGTTACACACGCAGTCCTTCATGGATTATTCCCAATGATTATATTTCCATTTTTGACACTCGGGGAGTTAAACGAAACCCTGAGGACTTTTACGTTGTGTGTGTTTCAGTGAGCAGCTATGTGGCCGTGCGGCAGGGCTGTCTTAGCAGCTCCTACACGGAGACACGGGCGCGGGTCAACGCGCTCCCGCAGCAGGGGGGCCGGCCGCATGCCGCAGCCGCTGCTGCTGGCACGTCCCACGACCCCAAGGCCCTGCAGAGCCTGTTTGTCATCTCCACTCCGGCCCCCCTGGTCAGGAGGCCTGGCTTCTCTCACGCCGGCCACAGCAAACTCTCCCGCAAAGCTGCCCCCCCGCCGGCCCGAAGCAGGGTCCTGTACGGGGAACAGTGACACCACCGCCACCGCCACCACCTCCTGAAACACTGGGGCTGTACAGCTGCCTCACAGTAAAGCCATGAGTGTTAAAAGCCCGATATACTTTGTCGTATACGATGAATAGCGAAAATATCCCGTCGACAAGCTCACCATGGGGCTATTTTCGCAATTTTTGGACAATGTTTGACCATTTTCCTCTAGGACATGCCCAAAATGGAGACACCAAGGTTGACAGTGGTTTAATGAACACTCGTGATATGATGTCACTTGTGGAGTCTAAGCAAGCCAGCTCCTATAAATAATGACACTGTCACAAACTGCACCACAAGTTTTATGATACAGTCCAGTCAATCTGTTACTCTTAAAAAGAATGAAACTCTGAAAAGAGTGAACCTCGTTCTTAAACAGACGGAACTATATAAAGGCAAGGAAGTGGACATAATAGCAAGGCCTTATCATATTATGAAAATATAGAAACAATTGTGCCTAATAAGTGTTGCTTGGTGCTTGTAAGATATTTTTTTTACGCCACTGTTGTCCCTGACAAAATATGTGGAGCCGTAAGGGTCCATTTTTACACTATGACTTTAATCAACACTGCAGATTTTACTGTGTACGAACAAAATTATTATGACATTTTGACGCTTTCCATCCAGACAGGATAATATCTTGTTAAGTGCAAAGCTTTGAGAACCTTCACTGTGTGCCAAATGTTGGAAGAAAGGCAGGAAGGGCTGATGATGTTATGGCATGTGTCCAAATTGTGTACATTCTCTTTAAATTCTTCTGAACTTGCTAAGCTGCCTGTGATTGTGGCATTTTGCTTCAGGTTTAAATTGACTCAATGAATGCAAATTTGATGTGAATCACATGAATTATTAACACAAATATCACAATTAAACATGCGTAGAGGGACTGTTTTATACATCTTGTATTGCAGAGGGCATTTGTTTTGGGAAATTAAATTAAAAGATATATCACAAAATAGTTTTATGTTTTCTCTAATGGTCAATAAAATAGGTTCTTGCATTTCACATTTCAAATTTGAATCCTTTTTTAATTGTATTTTGTATAGGCCTATATTAATGTATTTCATTGACATTTATTTATTTTAAAATTAGAACAGGTGTAATCATTGATTTGCCAGCGCCACATCAAAACGCGTGTGTGCGTGTGTGTGCGCGTGTGTGTGTGTGTGTGTGTGTGTGTGTGTGTGTGTGTGTGTGTGTGTGTGTGTGTGTGTGTGTGTGTGTGTGTGTGTGTGTGTGTGTGTGTGTGTGTGTGTGTGTGTGTGTGTGTTCGCGCGTGCAAGAGTAAAGGCCAAATCTGCAAAAGAATGGAAAGAATTGCAGCATACTTTTTTTTTTACAACATCTTGGCCTGCATCCATTGTTTTGGACACTGAAGCAAAACCTCATTAGCCTATAAGCTTGAACCAACATTCAAGAAGATTTTTTTTAACTGACCACGAGAAAAACGAAATATAGACTATTCCAAAAAAGACTTGTATGTTCATTAATTCCCAAACAAACACATTTGGACAACAAATCATGCCAACGAAATATTTTGCCAAATCATTTGCCGACAAAACAGCCACGCAGGTCGACTCCACCTGACATTGCCAGGATAAGACATTTTGCCAGTATTTGTGATACAAGGTTAAGTTATATGTCTCAAAATAAATCGAGACTAGGCTAATAACGGGTTCAAATTCAGTTCAGTAAACTCAAAAGGCCCTGCAAGCGCATTGGAAACAATAAACAATTAATGAACGAACTTGAAATATTCTGAAAACAATCATGCTTGGCCCAAGAAAAACACTTAGTCTTTTGGAAAAAATACACATAGCCTACTGTATGCCTACCGGTAGACCTGCGTGCCAAGCTGGCCTATATATTCATTTTATACATTATTCTATATGTTAAGGACATCAAATATACATTTAAGAATAAGATCAAATTTAATTAATTGTTTCGTTATCTTTTTTCTTCACCTACTGTATATGACACCCCCCCCCCAAAAAGAGTTAAATTAAATAAATATTTTAAAAAGCCTGATTGTATAATGAAGTTTATTACAGCTTAATGTTGCAACTTTTTTTCTCGTTCGGGGGAAAACAATAACGAGATTTAGGCCTAAATGAAAACATATTCACTTTGTCAATTCAACACCGCAATGCTTCGTAGGGAAATCTAAAGACTCTCAGTATAGGTGGGTGGTGTGAGCTTTATTTAAAGAATTTATGGTTTTATTGCGTCCATAAATGTCAGGAATCCTCGTTGTTAGTGTGAATTAAACGGAAGATGCCCAGTCCAGGCCAACCTAAAAGGAACAGCTTGTTTCTAACCAAAAGGAGGAGTAAATTAGAATATATTTTCATATAATCAGAATTGTAGCGTCACTTGGCTACAAGGTTTTATGACCGACCATTAATAATTGTTATTTAAAAAAAGTAGGCCCATGTGCAAAACAAATCCTGCTTCATGGACATTGAATTTGAACCTTAAATTGGCCGATCCCAAGTAACACAATCAACCTAACACAATTTCCATCTTTCACCAAGGCCTGGTACGAACGGTCAATGCCAACCTGATCTGCATTGATTGAAAGACCTCTCCTATATAGGCTACTTTAGCCGCTTAGTGTAGTCTTCCATGGGGGGTACTAATTGTCTAAAATGCTATTTCTAAAAGTATTTACGAGTACAGAGTTTTTAGTGAAAATATCACACTCACTTATATGCAACAGACTACAACACTTATAGGATATTGAAGTGTATATAGATCAATCAGACGTCTACATTAAAAAGATTTTTTTTAAAACAGAAAAAAACAGCATCTAGACTGTGAATAATCAACTTAAATATAATTCTGATTTGGACAATTATTTAATTTGTTTTCAGTGTATAGCTAAATGTTTACCATGACGCCTATCCATGACGCCTATATGCACGACACACTTAAATAGTCTACATGATCGGAATAGCAGCTAATACTAGAAAGAATCTCGTGAAATGTCAAACAATCAATAGACCTTTTTAAGTCAATCTCCTCATGCTTACCAAATTAACAACCACAAACACCTTATTATCTAACATTATTGCACACCTTGATCGTGTTTGCGCCTTTGGCTAGGTATTTAAAAAAGATATCAACCTTTTTTAAAGAAAAATCAAGATGGCGGCGGGGCTAAACATGTCTACAATAGCAGAGAATCCCTGAAAGCACAAAAACGGGGTGCTGTTTATGAAAATTTACAACTTTGCGATGGAACTTTACGACTCAGCGGGCTCTGGGATTGGCTGAGGACGGTCATGTGAACAGCAGGAATGGGAACTTATTTCCCATGAGGTTATATTGCAGCTGCTTTCCACCGCTCATTCAGTTAACACTACTAACAACGTTTTTCTTGGCTCTTTGTTTATGCAATACGCGTCCCATTTCTGTCTAATGAAAAGGTGGGTCAGTTGAACGTCCGTTGATTATCAGACCTGAGCGATGGAGCCACTGCGCAACCTTTCATCAGACGCCATAATGTGGCTATACTTCCAGCTATGTTGGTGAAAATGGGAAATCAGTGCACATGGATGGTGGAATGACCTTACTGAAATCACTTAATGCACTAAACATGCATATCAGTGTTGGGGACTTAGCAAAAAATGGACCGAGGAAAGAGGAGCTCCTCCAGACTGTCACTCACACTCCAAATGATGGATTATCAACAAAGGTAAGGGCAACCATGTTCACAACACCATGCGCTGTGATCTGGTTTCACGAGACATTGTCAGAGCTTTGTTTACCTTCTGAGTGATATGGATATAAGATTATTCTTTTTTTCTTCTTCCTATAAACATTCATTCGAATTCGTTACAGTGTTTGCTATATGTGGATTCAAGCGTTATCAATGCTATTCACAAAAAGGTTGCTTACCTTTGTACGTAAGGAGCACTATATGCCGCAGCATCGTCACGAGCTGCCCTGAGTGAAAGCCAAAATAGATATGTTGAAATAATAAAATAGAAAAATATAGTTATTCCAAAGTTGAGGTGTAGAAGGCTGAATTCATGTATTGTGTCATAAGACTGCGTTGGCTTAACTGTAGGCCATGCAAGCTGGACTATGATGATGATGATGGTGGTGGTGGTAATGATGTTAATGACGAGGGCCTGCTCTACTGGTGAGACCTGGATTAACACTTTAAAACGAGTTAACAAATCAGACAAGTTCTGAGTCCACAGAAATAATGTTTTCTGAAGAGAATATTTAATGTAATAACAAAATAACGGCATTCCACACATGGAACACCTCGCCCAGCATCCGTTAGCATCAGTTTCGCTTGTTGATAAAGCGCCTATGTTGCTCTTTGTTTGACTGTGGCCTGTTTATGATTTTATGACTTACAATTAACCCAACATTCGTTTTCTGTGGCCCATTTACAAATTATGTAGTCGTTTCGTTACTTTCAGCAGATGTGATATTTAAGGTTTATAAGTTGTATTATTTCCCCGTTAGATTTTCTTACATGTGGAATAAAACATGGAACCGTTCAACCAGAAAGAAAGAAAGTCTAATAGCTAATAACTACAACAATATTTATATTTTTCACAAGCCAAATGCATTGTAGCTGGATGCCATTTCTGGATGCAAAAGGACCGAGCAATGGAAAAGTGATGAGGAAAAACATGATATACCTAAATAACTTATGTGAACATTTTATTCAGTCGTTCACAACAGTGTAATAAATATGAGACCATTTATGCAGATACTTTCCCCCGTTTTTCTTTACTTTTTAAATGAGTTTTAAACAATGGTAGGGTATACATTGAGCTCGGGGCTGGGTTTATCTTTTTTTCAGGGCACAAGTGGATTTATATAAGTAGAGAGACATAATGAAAATATTACCCATGATGTTAAATACAATACAACCCAATAGCTAATGTTCGCAGGAGCAAAGACTGAAATCTTGTGTAGGGCCTATAACTGCAGAATGCAAAGGCCTACATTGATGAGGCGCTATTAATAGCCACTGAAATAACGCAAATTTACAATTGTGTTATTATAGTTATTATAGGCTTAATAACAATACTAATAATAATGTTATAATAATGATATAAATAATAATGCATATATTTTTTGAAGCACTATATTCGAATAACAAATGTGTTGTTTTACTTACAGGCTAGGCTGTCTAATATTTTTTTATGTGTGAAAGAAATGTCCACGTCGTCACGACTGGTAAACATGGTTGATGTGTCCGTGCTCTGTCCACGTCGGTGGACAGTCGTCTCATTCTTCTGTCTTGCTCGTATGCTATTGGGAATCAGAAAGCAACGAGGACAGGTTATTCAATGTTTTTGTGTGGTTTTGGTCTTAAGCGTGTACATGGCATACAGTATAGGCAAATTACAGCTACTTTTTGATTGATTAAGTAAACATTTTGTGCATAACAATCGGTCTAAGTATAGGCTACAGTTACAGTAGGCAGGTGTAGTTATTGGACTTGCTTTGGCAAAACTGAAAAAGGGAAATCAAGGATGCACATTTCATACAAGAACGAGAGAGAGAAAGAGAGATAGAGGGGAGAGAGGGGAGAGAGGGGAGAGAGGGAGAGAGAGAGAGGGAGAGAGAGAGAGAGAGAGAGAGAGAGAGAGAGAGAGAGAGAGAGAGAGAGAGAGAGAGAGAGAGAGAGAGACTGTTGGCCGTGCGTAATTTGTGCGTAAAAGGAAACACTGCATGCGCAAAAGTGTTTTGCGATGCGATTAGTTCTATTTTTTGCTGTTGTGGATTTAAAAAAACTGTGTGTGTGTGTGTGTGTGTGTGTGTGTGTGTGTGTGTGTGTGTGTGTGTGTGTGTGTGTGTGTGTGTGTGTGTGTGTGTGTGTGTGAGAGAGATAAGGTTTGCGTGCACTTGCTTGCGATGGGGGGGGGGGGGGGCGGGTATTGGCTACTTCAGCCAGTCTTATTGTGCGATACTTGCACTGAACGAAATGATGTGTGATTTCATATGATATTTTCATAAGCAGCGTGGTCATTTTGTATGAATCCGGGCATCTCATTGTGTGCTGAAAGCCCGACAAGCTCTTGCGCTTCATTTCGATTCACCGGGGACCCCTGCACGCAACAAGAGCCCCCCATGGGTGCAATAGTGCAACCACAGACGCCATGTGATTGGCCAGACGCTGATCAGATGGTACAGTTCCCCTCTGTATTCAGTGGTACCTCGCAACCCCCTTCGAGCAAAAACCAAATCTCCGATAAAGTAATGGCAAAACCACTTGGACTATAAAAGACAACAAATCATATTCCTCCGGAGTATACCAAGTTGTCCATCCAATGAGTTCCTATTTTGTTAACTCAACTTTTCCCGTGTCTCTACCGGGAGGACAGGACTCTCTCCTGGGTCAGATACCGCTGTATTCCTCGGGATATACTGACCCTTTAAGACACTATTCCAATGCGGCCGCCACGTATGGCGCGGCCAGCATGCAGGAGAAGGTTTACCCGGCGTCCTATTACCAGCAGACGGCCGCCGCCGCCGCTCTCTACGGCCGAGCGAACGGCGGAGCGCCCGGCTGCGACTACAACGCGACGGTCGGGACTTTTTACAAGGACAGTGAGGGATCCTGCGCCTTCGCCGCCAGTCGAGACTCGGAGCAGCCGCTGTTTGTGACCCAGGACCCGCAGCAGCGAGGCAAGTCGTCGGACTGCCCGGAGCACAATGTAAACATGAGCAGTAGCATTATCGACGACAAGTCCTCGTCTCTGATTTATCCCTGGATGCAGAGGATGAACGCTTGTTCCGCCGGTGAGTGAAAGCTCACGGAATTGCATCGCTATAGGCTTGTGATTTCTCTGTTGTTTCAGTGTGTGTGTGGGTGTATCGTAGAGCAGTGGTTCTTCAAACCTTTACATTTCATGGTCTCCCCTTAACTCTGACAGTGTATAAATGGAACCAAATGGACCCGTTAGGGGACATTTGTACACTGTCAGAGTTACAGACTTGTAAGGGTCAGTTTAGAACCCCCTAAAGGAACCCAGAGAGTCCCTAGAATCCACTTTGAGAGCCACTGTCGTAGAGAAAAGGCTATACTGTAGGCTGTGTCACGCTGTCTATAGAGTACAGTAGGCTATCCTCCCCGCAGCCTCAGCTGCATGCGTTGCTTCGCATCATCGCATGGCATACAAAAACAACAACAAAAAAAGCTTATAGCCTAATAATACCTCGCCATGACATTTAAACAACTTTATTTAGCATCACAAAAGAAATAAAACATGACAAAAGAAGCGATTATAGTCTTGACACGAACCGTTTGTGGCGTTTAAGATTATTGATGGCTATACTGATGAGGCCATCTCGCCACGAATAGTATATATATAGGCTATCGTCATATGCCCCGGGACTTTGGCTATAATATCACCATTAGACACGCAACCCATGGGCCTCGACATAAGCCAAAGTCATATTATTGTATCTTTGAAATCGGCAAATAGAAATACACAATTGGCTATGGTTGTTAATCATTAAATTATTATTTTATTTTATTGTATTTATAATGCAATAATGATACATTAATGGAATATATTTTTCAGGCAATGTTAAGAATATCGCTTTGACTGCCTTTTAACGCAGTGGTTCTCAAACATTTTCATGTCAAGGACCCCTAAATTAATATTATTTGGCCACGGACCCCCATCTGAAAACATGTTGTGTGTCTTTGTCATGTGTGCTCTAAAATGTTTCAAAAATATTCCAAATCTTTCAAACATTTTCAAGATTTATTTTTAAATAGCAGATCAACAAGCTCACAATGCATTGCGATGTGAAGCGTGTGAGCTTGTAGATCGGCTATTTTTTTGATTAAACAGGTCAAACAGATGTTGATGCTAACTAATTTAGCTGGGGACCCCCTGGAACTCCCCCAAGGACCCCTTGGGGTCCCCGGACCCCACTTTGAGAACCACGTACTGTAATGAAGCATGTATATTAACGCTTTTCTTGCCTTTGCCCCGTGCAGGAACTTTTGGCAGCACTGGACGCAGGGGCCGACAGACCTACACCCGCTACCAGACTCTTGAGCTGGAGAAAGAATTCCACTTCAATAGGTATCTGACGAGGCGTCGGCGGATCGAGATCTCTCATGCCTTGTGCCTCACGGAACGTCAGATCAAGATCTGGTTTCAGAACCGTCGAATGAAATGGAAGAAGGAAAACAAACTCCTCAATCCTTCAAAACCGTCCGAAGAAGAGGAGGAGACAGAGAAAAAGACCAACTGAAAAGACACTGGCCTTCATGTGTGCACTCAAAGTATTATAGCCTATCACAGCAAAATCCCGAGTGTTGATTTAACTCTTGAGTGTGTGAAAATGGACCTATACACAGGTGTGCCAATGGAAGCAATTGGGCCCGTGCGGGTCCATTTGGTTGCATTTATACCCTCTGGGAGTTACAAATGGATAAATGTACACTGATTATTTCTATAGGCCTAAACACTGCGTCCCAATGGGTCCCAAGGCCCATTACATGTCTATAGGTATACCCTTTCACTACACTCTCGGAGTCAAATGAACAGCCGGGACCTTGTTGTGTACACGTTCAGAAATGTGAAGATCATGTATAATTTCTTTGTAGATAATTGCGTACTCAGTGGAGAAACATGTTGTAGACTTGTAGAGTTGTAGATTTCATTTGAATATCTGCACGCTAATGTATGTGTTATGTTCAAATCTGGTGCTCTTCTGTTTGTTCTCGTGCTAGTGCGTTTAGGGGGACTATATGCAAATGTGCCAATTTGCCAAATGTAAATACATTTTTGGTGTTTTTAGTTTCTGACAATGTTGTTGTTACCTCATTATCGTAGGCCTCCTATATGTTTTCCCCCCCCCATGGCATCCACCGAGGCTTTGGCCTGTACATTGTGTGGTGTAGGCTAGTTGTTCTACTGTAGGCTTGTTGTTTACAGCTGTGCCATAAACCCGTTTCAAGTTTTGTACAGATGACAAATCCATGTTATTTATTGCTGTTCACCTGTGTCTAATGCACACCTGGATTTCATGTGCAATATTTTTGTTTAGGTAATTGTACATAGAAATAAAAGCTTTTGTGTAAATATACTGGAAATCTGGTGGTTATTGGCGTGTATGCACAACAAAATGCTGCTTTATGTGCTTTATTCTTGTTATAACTATATTATTAATACCATTATTACTATTCTCACTATATTATTACAATCATTATTACTATTCTCATTATATTACCATTATTTCTATTATTATTAGCATGTTACTATATAATTAATTATTATTAGTATTATCATCAATATTATTAAAGCCTAAAATTGCAAAGCACTTTTAAAGTTCCTTCTTTTCTGAAATCTGGAGTTTGATACGATAAATAATATTACAATTTCATAAATCTAGCTAATGAACACACAATTGTCAATAATTTAGTTTTATAAGTCTCTACAGTTGCCAACAGTTTAGTTTGCGAGTCTCCAGTTGCCAACACTATAGTTTGCAAGTCTCTGTATGAGTTACCTGAGCCTTTTGTGGCCTATATAATCACTACGTTACATAAATGATAAATGGTTATAGGGCCCGATACCGTCCCCGTGAGACGATACCCCATTTCGCCAAAAGATGGCGCTCTCTACCTATACGGACGCACAGCGCGCAATGGGGAGGCACCATTGACTGGGGTCTAACGACCATCATTTCGTCATCATTTGTAACCATAGAGCATGAATTACCTCTTGAAGTCATCAGTGAGAATTTACGACTGGTCAACAAAGGCACGTGATTCCTGAACGCTCTCCCATATTTGGCCGCATACCTGGCAAAGTACAGTAGGGCTTCATTGCTATAATTCATGATTGCATCATAAATCGTGCAAGCACAGGATTATAGCGACAAAGATCTACAAATCGAGGCTTTAAAACCAAGCAAATGAGCTCTTACTTTGTAAACTCGTTCTCAGGGCGCTATCCAAATGGCTCCGACTATCAGTTACTAAATTATGGGACTAACGGCGCCGTGAACGGTTCGTTCAGAGACCCTGGCACCATGCACTCCGGGTCTTTCGGCTAC
Source organism: Gymnoscopelus braueri (assembly GCF_963280865.1). Classification (NCBI taxonomy): domain Eukaryota; kingdom Metazoa; phylum Chordata; class Actinopteri; order Myctophiformes; family Myctophidae; genus Gymnoscopelus; species Gymnoscopelus braueri. The sequence continues at coordinate 30,248,305 of NC_137617.1, read as the reverse complement.
AACTACAATGGCATGGACCTAACCGTAAACCGCACCAACACTAGCAGCCACTTCGGGGCTGTGGGAGACGATGCCCGCGGTTTCGGGCCGGACGCCCGGTACAGACAACCCAACTGCTCGCTCTCGTCTCCAGAGTCTGTGCCGTGCGCCACGGCCAACCGCGAGTCTCTGGAACTAAAAAGCCCCTCTCCTCCGTCTGACCGGAGCACGACCTCGACCGGCAACAATCTCAACAAAAGCAACAGCGCTCATTTCACGGAGATAGAGGATACCACCGTTGCCTCCGAGACCGAGGAAGGTGCACATACCAGCGGCTCCGGCACGGCACCTCGAGCGCAGCAGCAGCAGCAGCAGCAGCAGCACCAGGAACCCAACGCCACCTCCTCAACTCCAACATCGAATGATTGCCAAACGCCACAGATATTCCCCTGGATGAGGAAACTGCACATAAGCCACGGTAGCTATAATTACACTATTGTGTTTTAGAGGGTCATGCTGTCGATTGGCGAAGTGTCATAAATCTGTCAAGTGTTGCATGAGTAAGCCTAGGTCAGTGAGGATGATGTTTGTATAGTCTTTGTGTGATAGGGATTTTGATGAGGGTATACAGGTCAGTTAGAGTTTACCTTCATGTAGAATATAATTTAGCCATAACGATCTACGAGGGTGAATTTGAGAAACATATGTTTGATGGAATTTTGTATAAAAATGCTGGAAATCGACAGCCGACAGGGCTCATGTTGGCTGTGGGTTTAATAATAGGCTAAGTCAGTAAGCAATTGAATATGAGTGCGAATATATTGGATGCATGTTTCCTAAGCTCATTTGACGCTGACCACTTGCCCAATATAGTATTAGTTAACATCCTTGTGCAGCCCCCAAAAAATTGCAGCAATTTCCCCATGTGTTGTTAAGTGATGGCCGTTGCTAATGTTTGGCTTTTTTATGAAATTTAGATATGACTGGACCTGATGGGAAAAGGGCCCGAACTGCATACACCCGCTACCAGACGCTAGAACTGGAGAAAGAGTTTCACTTCAATAGGTACCTTACCAGACGGCGGAGGATAGAGATAGCCCACACGCTGTGTCTCTCGGAACGACAGATCAAAATCTGGTTCCAGAATCGCAGGATGAAATGGAAGAAGGACAATAAACTGAAAAGCATGAGCCTTGTGACAGGAGGGAGCGCCTTCCACAATTGAGTTTTGAATAACTTGCCAGAGATGATGGCTATGAGGGGGGGGGTGGGGGACATCCATGAGTACTGTAATGCTATTGAAAGCGCAGCACCTTTCAGCATGTTATTGTGATAGACAAAGAAGTATTCTGTGGTCTTAAAACACTATTTTAGTTGACTGTTGTACTATGATAGCTTAGTTGTCATTTGAAAATAATAAGAGATGTGTAAATATTATTGGGGTATTGATGTCCATGCTTTTTGCTCTCTTGAAGGTTGCCATGATTCATTTGAGCTGTTTATTGTGTAACTTCTTGACGGTCTAACAGGAGTAAAAATTCAGTGTACAGTTTAAACGTTTCCAAACCATATGCTGCTCTTCATTGAATGTAAACCTAATGTATGATGGGGCCATTCAACGCGCTTTAGTGTAAGTTTCAATGCTATTTTGATGGTTATCTTGTGGCCAGATCATGATTTTCATAAACAAGCCAATGTGTAGCTAGAACATTTTGTGCATCTATTGTTTAGAACTAATTATGAGCAATGTAAATGTATTCAACCTGTCAATGTGATAATTTTTTAGTGCAAAGGGTTATTATGTGGATATATAGGCAACAGTGATGTAAGCATTTTCGCCAATAAGCTTTTTGTATTTGTAAGTGAACTCATAGCGCTTGAAATAAAGTTTCTCTCAATTGCTTTCGATGTGTTCCAATATTATATTGACAATTACCCTAATATTAAAACAAAGTTGTTGCCCCATATACAGTAGTTAAGTAAGTTATGTCGGGCATAGAAACAACTTCCACCCACCACGGGAACCTTATGGCAATAACTTCAATAACGTTCGCATGTGGTACAGATATGACTTACTAGCCTAAACAAAATGGGTAATGATTACTTTTAGGCCACTTTTAACACACACGCACACACACACACCCACACACACACGCACACACACATATCCACACAGGGAAAATGAGTAAGATGTAGCATTTCAAACTTACCTCTCGACCTCTGGTGCTAGACGTGTATAGAATAATTGTGTTGATAAAATCCAAAATGGGTCTTTACAGGTATATGAACAGAGCACCAACTTCGTAAAAATCCCCCTTACCAAAGATTGTATAGGCCTATATTACTTACAGACTCTGAAAAGTCACGTGAGGTCCATAAAGTTGGTTTTATGGTTTTGGGGAGTAGACAATGTACTATATAATTCACAACCTTGAATGAAAGTGACGGCTTAACTGCATCGATGGGATTCGAAAGGGTGGCCTGGAGTAGTGTCCAGTTAGGGTGCTCGAAATGTCCACATCATATGGGAAAGTGGACAAAAATAGTAGACAGCGCATTGCAAAACTGCAACTAAAAAGTATACACTTATTCCCCTTTAAAAAAAAATAGGGCCTACAGTTAATGTGCCTTTTAGTTCCGTGAGTAGCGTAGTTAGTTATGATGGTGGAACACAAAGATTTTCTCTTCAAATTTGATTCAAAGGACAACAATAAATTATTTTACAGTTTTTGATTTTTTTTTAATTAAAAGTATAAAACTAGCCATATACGAAAATACATTTGCAGTTGATGTTTAGATCTTGAAGAAATATGCATCTTTTGAGCATTATGATCCTATTGTCGTTGAAATCGAAATTCAACGGGTTTCTATTTCTGAAATATGTTATATTGACAAGAGAAAAAACAACAACACTGGACCTTTAGTCCAATGAAGAGCTTTTATGGAGCTGCCATGAAACGAACTTGAGCGAGGTCCTCCAGTGATTTATCCTGATCTATCAAGTCACAGAGCGGCCAGAGGTGAACTATCGGACAACTTTGGGTTGGAGAGCAGCTTCAGTTGTTTTAATATATACATCACAGACTTAAAGCTATATAGTCTATCTGTAACCAATAAAAGGAGAATTGTATATTAGAGTGAAAAACTAAAGTCATTGCGACTCTTCACCTGCAACGAGACTTTTGCAATTATTTTCGAAAACCCTGACAACTCATTTCGCTTTCAAGTAAAACCAAATGCTGGGCTATATAAGGTCCAGACATTTTCACATATTCATAACTATTAAGTGGCAATTTAACCAGCGTAATGAGTATTGCATATTGATAGGGGTAATCTGTACCCGGATCTCATGCATAATTCATGGGCCGGGATCATCGCTAGGTCAGTAGACGATAGACTACTACCACAGCTGCATCTGAAAGCAAGACCCTGTTCGCTCAGACATTGCACTGTCACGCTCAACACTCGGGCCTACATAACAACGTAATAGCTACATAATTGATAAAATAAAATAAATGTATAAACTGTATTTATTTTTACTTTAACTTCTGATATGAAGCTTTGGAACGGAGGCCTGGGCAAATAATAGCCTATAAGGATAAATGCATATTGATTTCAAATCATAGCCACCCTATACCAACATAGCGGCTGTGGGGGCTATATCTTGAACATTATCTATTAGTTTTATGTTTTTTTATAGGCCTAGATCCACATTATTTACACATTACAAAGTTTGTGTAAATATATCAAAAATAATTTGGTATTTGATGTTACTGTGCTTATTTATAGACGTGTAGAATAGGCTATATGTAGAATTATTTGGTGATTGCATTTTATAGGCCTTCTTAATTAATAATAAATGCCAGTTGTCACCCGGAACGTTTTGACAAACGGATTAACATGTATCCTATATTTAGTTTATTAGACTATTAGAATATATTTAGTTTATAAGCCCATCTTGTCGCCAGAGTCCAGTGTTATGCGAGATGATGTAACGCGTCTTCTACGCCAGCAGAGAGCGCCTCAGACCGGCTTGGCGTTTGATGGATGGTTCCTCAACCACGGCTGTTATCATTAGGGGCCATGTAGGTTAAGGCAGAACATAGAAAGCCCATGTCTGCTCCAACATGTTTGTTATTTTTATCTTCTGCCTTTTTTTTCCTCCGGTCGAAGTGGTGGACATTTGTCTAATCCTACCAGACACTTATTGAGACGGAAATATTTTCACTGCCCTGGTCCTGCTCTCCCCTGACCCTGGCAACCAAATGCTGCGAACCGAGACTATACTTGATTCAGAAAGCAGGTTGCTATTAATACAATACAAGTCCGTAAGAAATTGTTCACGTGCAGATCCTACAGGGGGGTGAAACACGGGTCACAGTGTCAACACATATTGAGACGTCAAAGCCGTGACGTGTCAGATTGTTCATCAAAAGCCATTAGGTTCCGTTCAGCGATCGATCAGAGATTAGAAATTACAGTGTGTAGACTAGGCTCCATCTGTGTGTAACATGCATAATTTCCCAATGAAATACAGGACAATATGTATTTCATTTTTGATAGATGCTCCCCTTAAAGAGAGCTCATAATAAAGTTGGATGAAAGTTTTTTAATTGAATTAGATTATTATAAATGTGCTAGGCTACGGAAGGTTGATCGGGCTACATTCTGCATGAGAGTGTATCATTCAAGATTCAATATTTTATTCCTTATTTTATAGGCTACAAGTACACTAGACAGGGACGTTCAACATTGAGCAACAATTAAAAAAGAAAGAATAACAACAAATTGTGTGCATGGGTCCCACTTATTACATATGTATACCGTAGCCATGTGAGCTGTGAGCATATAAAGGGGACTAAATAATACTAATTATTATTTACATAATTCAAAGATTGCTGTAAAATGTTCACAAATTTCAAGGGGAACATACAAGACTTCCTCGCCAGTCGACGCTGACCACCTGTCATCTATATTTACCCTGTAGATCCGAATTTGTGTTAACAACAAGCAGCCACAAATTCGCGTCTTAGGGAGTATGTAGTTGATGACACTTCGCCAGGATGAAAGAAACCGCTTGAAGATGGTCACGACCTCACCACTGGACGATTACACACACACACACACACACACACACACACACACACACACACACACACACACACACACACACACACACACACACACACACACACACACACACACACACACACACACACACACACACACACACACACACACACACACACACACACACACACACACACACACACACACACACACACACACACGTACGTTTTGGGATGTATGAATTTCTTTTGATTATATAGTCAGATAGATGGGCCTCCGCCGCAGAATAAGTGGATTGTGTATTATAGAGCACATCCTGACGTCTGCTAACATTCTTTGAGAATATGACATCCGTCCGTGTTGGTGGAGGGTTTCAGGGAGGCCTACAATGTGGGCATTGTTCGGGTAATCATTTATCAACTCCTCTCCTCAGTCCACTGTCCGTTGCCATGCAAGATCATCAAGGAGGAGTTTAGGGGTAAGGGCAGGGACACTTTTCCAAGAGTCGCTGAGAGGACGGCAAAACTGTCTTGTGAAACAGATATAAAAAGGAAGATGAGACCGAAAGAAGTAAGTTGTCTTATTATAGACTTTTCTTTATCAGTTTTGTGGTGATACGGCTAAGTAGCATACAGGCAAAGCACGTCGGTAATTTACAGTGATGATTTACTGAGGGAATAAACTATGTATGAGTGTGCAGGCCTATTCTAGAGAGATAAACCCATCACATTTGTGATTAATAGTATCCTTACAAAAAGCCTATAAGATTTCATGTCAGCTTCCAGCAAATGTCGCCTGAACATTATAGCCAACAAAATAACTTTGATCTTCTTGCACTTAAACCATTTTCTCAGTAAAAACGGACCTGAGTTGCAACTGTACTTGGACCACTTTTTTCCCTCTACACCAAAGCCGATCAAGCTCACAAGGCAATATATTGTGGTTCATGTGGTTAAAGGCCTCTGACCCTCTGCATGGGGACATTAGCCTATATACTTTCAAACTGCATTCAGTGTTTGTTGAGGTATAGGAGTTGCACTTGTTCATATTAACCCGTTATTTTTTCTAAACTAATTGCCATGTGTTGGCATATATGGAAGATAATACTGTATGTCCTTCCAGTGGTTCTCAAACCAAAGTGGTTCTTTTACCCAACCCAAATTAATCTGTATTTGAAAAATACTATTTGGCCACGGACCCCCATCTGAAAATATTTTGTGCCAGAGGTTAAAATGTTTCAGACATTCAGACAGCAGATCTACAAGCTCACGGTAGTTGCATGGCAACCCAGTGAGCTTGTCGATTGGCTATTTTCAAATAGCCCATGAATATAGGTTTAAAGTGGTAAAAAACGATTTTGATGCTATATTAACTCATATTGTGGGGACCCCCTGGAACCCCCTCAAGGACCCCTGGGGGTCCCCGGAGCCCACTTTGAGAACCACTGCTCTAGTCGACAAGTGATTCCTTGCAGCTAATTGTGAGCAAGGCTATACTGTGATGTGCATTCGTCAAGAACGTACCATCCCTCAACCCAACAAAGTAGCGAATCCATCACAGGATAAAGACAGGGATGGCCCGAATAGTATAGGGCCTGGACGGGCTCTGGACGGAGTATGACTGTGATGATGATGTGATATAACTTATATCATAACTGCAGCTGTATATGGCCACAGTGGGAATGTCGTCATAGCGCATGCATGGTATTGGTAACCATATGACACCTAGGTGACAGCTATACAGGCTGCAGAGATCAAGCATTACAACATGACATTACGTATATAAGTACATTATGTTTATAAACTGATCTTTCACTTCCCCAAGCCAATTCCTCCCTGTTTTGAGAAGGAGTTTTAGATAAGATGTGAGTGCATTTTTATGAGATCTAGTATAATGCCTATAGCTTAGGCTTCGCCTGGCAACTCAAGAAAGCAATTTGAAGAACTCTTGATGTTTACTTCTTTATCTGATCTTACTTATACCATTATACATATAAACTATGGCAAAGCAATTATGTTTTGTTTTTTTTATATTGTAGGCTATATAATGCACTGGTAAAGCAAGTGCACTTATCGTCGCTCATGGCTGAATCAAGTTAAAGAGCTATCAGGGTTCACCCCAAAAGTTTAATTAGACCAAGCATATTAATCACGCATGCTTTTGGACATATGGACACACCACAAGTATTGGTTTATTTATTTTTGTACAACTAACCAAATAGCCTATATGACTGTCGTATGTCTGTCGCATATGGCTGAAAGATCAAAGACATTCACTTGTGTTACTCTGTGTCACTTTAGTTAAATATTACCTATGCACCGTTCCCTGTGCGGACCAATCAAAGTGATTGAGTATCCTCAATTGAAAGATGAACACGAGAGATCAAAGCACCGCCATGAGCTGCATCGACCCGCTGCACCAATCAAGCGGCATTTTGATTGTCATGGGCCTAATTATAAACTTCGCGGACAGACATGCAGCTTTTAATGAATGTTAACAATTGTCGCAACAAAATTGAAAATGGCCTCGGACTGCACAGACAATGCAGGCGCTACTAGATTATCATGAACGAGGTAGACAAATGTAATAAGGAAATTAGAAAGCATATAATGTCATTACAAGTATAGAATATGCTGTGGAATACGAATGTGTTGGTATCACAAAAATGAGACTCACTCATTCTGTATAACTACAGACTAAACACCTCAAGCCCTTGGCTAAGCTATCTCTGACATATCTGGCATTAGTCCTAAGTGGGACTTCGGCCATGTTGGAATTCATTATCATGGGCAAGATATCAGGACTGTTTCAATCAAATAGAGACGTAGCCGTTTATGTTTTCCATTTCACAGCACTGGGTTGCAATTTCTCAAAAACTAGGCTATAAACCATGATTTGCTGAAGAGGAAATGCATTTAGATTGACTTCCACGTGATCAGCAACATAGTAAAAAAATAAAATAAAACATATTATAGGCTACTATTAATCTAAATCTACTAATAAATTAACTAGTCAAGTTAGTTCAACTCGGCATTGTTTCTGCTTATATGAGATATAGGACCCATAAAGACAAAACCAAATAACTTCTTTTAAAACGACAGAGGAAAATTGTGATTCAGTGCCAAAATATGAGAGCAATGGCTGGCCTTTCTTCCCCACCAACCCCTGAGGCACGAATCACAAGCCTTGTCCACCCATCTCCTCCGCGTCTTAGATTACCATAATTTCCACTCACTGACAAATTGCTGCCCTAATCCATGAACAAAATGTAGACGAAAAGGCAATACTTTAGCCAGAATAGCCAGGTATTACAATAGCCTGTCTTAAATTATTATTATGTTATCACAAGCCTATCATCCGTGGTGTGATGTGCAGGCTGTGCATGCATGATCAGCAGAAAGGCTATGTCTGGTAGAATGTAGGGCGGTCTACTGTGCAGGCAGAAACACTGTCCACTCTCTGCTTCTTCGACCACTGGTATGCACAGTCAACCCATCCATGATCCACCAGCCAGTGCAAAGGACTTGGATTAGAATATTTCCCGGTATTTTCCAAAGGTGAGAGTGATCGTTATTTGTTTCAGAGGGGATTTTTATGCGAAATTAATGTGACGCTCTGCTGTACGTGCGGAAGGTAAGCAAGCCGGGGTTGTGCTGTGGACTCGGCTATGTGTCTTTATGATTTACGACCCTGACTCCGGCGACGGTTCAACCAGAGTTCATAAAGCTGCATGCCTCCATACTTATTCTACGTTCGTTCTCTGTCTCTCTTTCGTGCTCTCAGAAACGAACGTTATCAATTGCATCCATTTTCGTTCAACGTGATTTCGTACATGTGACAGTTCAAGCTCGGGATTAAAATGAGGTTAGGCTGTATGCAGAAAATGAGAATATTGCAGAGCCCTTTGTTTTATTACAATACAGTGTGCATCACAGCTGTATGCAAACACTTTTAAATTGCGTATTCAGGATGTTGCATTCTTGTTGCTTTCCGTGGAAAATGTATTCTGGTGTATAGCTGCTTCGTTTATTTTCTTTGTTTATATTTCCACCAGCCAAAATAGAAAAGAAAATGTACATAAACAAATGAACAGGTTATTAAAATAATGTTCTTATTTTAACAAATTAACAAAAGGTTAATATATGATGTGTTACATACACATATAGCCTAATTGGGCTGTTTATTATGGTCTAGGCTTATGGTCTTTTGTTCTCTTATGCTTTCTCAGAATTAACCAAAAACATTGATGAGTATAAAAAGTATAAAAAGGTATTTCTAAATAATACGGACATGTCTATGTATCTGTCACGTAGTGCTATTGATTGAATTAATACAAATTAACAAAAAAGTTAATTTTGAATCCATGAAACAAAATGCGCACTGGGAGGCCCAGGACGTGCACTATAATGAAAGTAAACAATTATGAACATGGTAAACAATCCAAACATGGAGTCCTATACATAGCTTTAATTAGATTTACAATGATCGATATTGGTAGATTGTATTTTAGAGAGCCCAGATTTTCATCTAGGACTTTAATATACGAGCAGTTTGCCATTGCTTTTGTGGACAAGAGAGGCTCGCTATTCATGTCACCATACTATTGAATTGATAAGATGGATCATGCGGTCTCCTCCCTGATTTTGTCTTTTACCCCATTTTTTTCTATATCCTCTCAGACCGGCAACAAAGTGGTCTTTGGAAAACTGCCAATGTTCTGTGAGGAGGTTATAAGGGCGCCGAGAGACCCTCCACGGACATGCAGAGCAGCACCACCTACAGCAGCATCCACCACAACTTCATAACCACTGAGTTTGAGGACGATTGTGGAGATGTCGATGCTTTTATGTGCAATCGCGAGGCAACGATGCACCGAGCACTGGGACAAACGGAGAGCAACAACAAGCAAAAGACACCTGGCTGCTGCTCAATGCAGTCGTTTGACCACAAGTCGAGGAAATCAAAACAGCACAACAGCCCTAAATTAACCGTTAACAAAAAGATTTTTCCCTGGATGAAAGAGTCCAGACATTCAGATCAGAAATGTAGCAAGATAATCCCAGGTGCGTATAGCCTATATATAAGCTTAAAATTTCAACCCACCCTATAATAAATAATGTGATTGTGATATTTAACCCAACAACACATTACTATTTATATGGTCCTCTCAAGTTCAAATGCTTAACTGCGCTAGAATCTGAATAAATTAGAGTAATTGTCAGGGACCTTGAATAATAATCACCCAAATAGAGTTTCAGACAACAGAATAAGCTCAGGCAGGCATGCCCCAATCAGGCTGACTGACACACAAAAGTCACAATCAGACAATAGGTATTTAGATTTCATGCAGGGGGCCATCACCAAGATGCATAGTAAAATCTGGAGTGTACAGTTAGTTTAACTCTGAGAGTGCAACAATTTACCCACAGTGGTCAAATGAAGCATAGCTCATTGCATAATATGTTACCAGAGTTAAATATTGACACTAATGTGGTGAGCAAGGTCTGAATGACAATTCAGCCACATGATGTGATGACTGTCACACCTTTGAACTCTGAATCAACTTAAAAATAGGTCTATGTCAATCTGTTATAAATACTGGTTATTTCACTTGAAATATTTCAAGTAATAGTCTGAAATATGAAGGAGGGGCCTGGAGACATATAGACCTATAGCAGTGGTTCTCAAAGTGGATTCTAGGGACTCTCTGGGTTCCTTTAGGGGGTTCTAAATCGACCCTTACAAGTCTGTAACTCTGACAGTATACAAATGGACACTGTCAGAGTTAAGGGGAGACCTGGACATTTAAAGGTTTGAGAACCACTGGCCTATAGTAAAGTCAGACCAATTAAGCAACAACAGCTGATGGTGAATGACAGCACCATCTCAGTAATTCACTGTGTAGTGATTTGGTTCTCGTTTTGATTTTGTGTTGCCAGACCAGTGTTGCACCACCACCAACGCGCAGACAGCCACTGCTGCTGCGGCCAAGAGAGCGCGCACGGCGTACACGAGCGCGCAGCTGGTGGAGCTGGAGAAGGAGTTCCACTTCAACCGCTACCTGGGCCGGCCACGACGCGTGGAGATGGCCAACTCCCTCAACCTGCACGAGAGGCAGATCAAGATCTGGTTCCAGAACAGGAGGATGAAGCAGAAAAAGGATGACAAATTGAGCGGCCTGATCTCCTCCTCGTCGTTCCCCTCCTCCAGCCCGGGCAGCCCTACCCTGTCCAGCCTGGGTTATGTCCATCTGGGCGGCGACTACGAGGCCGTTTCACCGCCGCCATTGAAGCCCCCAAAACAGCAGAATCAGTCACTGTCGTCGAATCCAGTCCTAAAAGCACACGACTCGTTCTCACAGAAATACTCACATTGTGAACCCAGAGCTGGCCCCCGGGATCATCTGACGAACGGCCCGCAATACGACGTCAACTACAATAATTCCACATGCAGCATTTCCCAAATATCGACCCCAGATGACGGAATAAGTGATCAAAACGTGTCATATTTCTCAGAGAGCTACTGCTCTCAGGAGAGAATTATGCGAGCTCCAAAACTGACTCATTTGTAGATTGTAGAAGACTATTAATAGACCACGTTTTTTGGAGTTGAAAATTCTTGGACATTATGTTTCCATATCTTGTTGTGTGCCACATTCATCATGGGTGACACGTTTTTTTTTTAGCACAGACATTTTAATTCAGTTTCAAACTTTGAAAATCAGGTTAGGCTACATTAGGCTACCAAGGCTACAGGCGATGATTTATAAGCCCAGTGTTAAGGAGAATACTTTAATGCTTGAGCATAATGCATGCATTATTATGCCTTGGTTTAAATCATTGAGGGGAAACACATTAGGCATACCATACGTCTCATTGATTTGTATTATTTATATATTTATTTATTTCCAACGTGTATTTATTTAATTGTCCACTTTCCAAATGTAACCTATTTATTTAATTATTTGTTCATAGACTGTTTACCACGTTTATTGTTATGTTTTACTTATAGAAAGTGCGTCGGTTGAATTGGCCTACTCAAAACATTCGTTCAACTACATAGCACGTGGAATCATGCAGCCTGGCATCTTAAACGAAAATGTCCACTGCTACTTTTATATAAATAAAAGCAATTTGTTCAAATTTCAACCTAAGGCTACCACTCGAACTGGCCCTCAGATATTAGGCCTATCTAAACGTATTGGAGTAATCCTCGTTTCATGCATGAACCCAATTAGCTACTATAAGGGCCTGTAATATATCATAAACTTCAGATTGTTTATTTACTGTGATTTACCAGATATAACAGGCCCTGTGTTTTTATGGTATTCCAACTCATGAGGCACAAAGGGGACTGAGAAGTATAGCTCTCAAATGCGTCTTTGTTCTTTCATTGGCAAAATGGGTAACCGAAGCTGTCAATCTTTTAAAAGAGCCCATGATTGATCACTGAATTAATTGCGCTGCTCTTTTCTGCGATACTGTCTGATTCAGACATGTATGGGAGCAGTCTCTGTGAAAGGCTGAGCAAAGATTTTTGTCTTTTAGCTGGCCAAACCATTTCAGTTAGCAAACTGTTTTTTTTATAGGCAAAATATTTTAATCTCTTAGTTATCTTAGTTTTCGTTGTCCAACTCTCATGCAACACATTTCAATGAAGATATCTATAGTTATGCTTGATAAAAATAAATAAAAATAAAAGGCTAATAGCAAGATATAGCAAGATACATAAAATAATACTTTTCCGCACATTACTAGAGGCCAATTTATTAAATCAATAGGTGGGTCAAAACGTTTAAGTTAAAACAATGCATTCCCATAAGCATTTGTATTTGTCATAATAATTTAGGACTTTGTCCATGATAGGGTTATTATGAGCTGCAACTTGTCACCTTTAGTAAATAATGTGAACAATTGGCCTCCAGCGTGACAAGCATTTACGACAAGGCAACAAAATGTTGGTCCTAATTGATTGTCTTTGTCAGACTTTTATTATTATTTTTAAACCATGCTTTAAAGCCACTGTGAATCATTGCAGCCTATATATGTGGCTTGATGTTTGTAGTCCTATCAGATTGATGGGCGAGTTTGATTGAAGCGTTTGTCATGTAAATGTGAGCCGTTTGATGGACGATCCTCCAGACTTGACAGACTGCTGTAGGTCCCTTGCCATTGGCGCTTAGGGAGTCACATGGTCTGTCAGGAAGGTGATATGAGAGTGGAAGGCACTTTTACAGCTTTGACATACTACCTAGAGGTTAGGGCAAGGCGAGCACCAATTAATGACTGCTCAGTGCTCATCAATTCTGCTTAAACAACAGGCCAGCAGAATGAACTCTTACTTAGACTATCCCGTGTGCAACAGGGGAGCGAATATCTTAAATGCCAAGGCTGGATACCACAATTTGAACCACGGATACATGTCGCCTTTATCATCCAGTTCGTGCGCAACAAGTGAAAGCTACGGATCCGACGGGCGTTTAGTTGGTGCAACTTCTACTCCACACCAGCCTCTGGGCCTCCCTCTACACCAGACTCTCGTCAACTTAGACCTGCAGTTTCCCTCATCAGCGAACCCGATATATGGAGCGCAAGTTGGCTCAACTTTGGAATACGGACTTCACCAATATGGCCTCGCTCACGAACAGGACCGGGGGTTCATTCATTCGCAAGTTTCGCCTACTGGGGCAAACATGGCTCCTTACGCCGGGGATAACTACGGGCCTGGAGCTGCGCCTTATCTCCATTTCAACAACGAAGAACAGAGGCAGCAACAATACTCAGACAGTGTTTATTCGAGGTTGCCACCTCAAAATAACGAAAACGATTCGAATCATCACACCGAACCATCACAAACTTTCGACTGGATGAAAGTGAAGAGGAATCCTCCCAAAACAGGTTTGTTCAGACTGGCAACATTTATAGAGTAACCCCACATGACCCCGGAATGTACACTGCAAAAATCCTGAGTGTATTAACAAACGTGTACAGCTGTGCGTAATCTTGGGAGTGGCGTGCGTAAAACATTAATCAAAACCACTTCAAGTAGGCCTAATCCGTGTCCTGACATGTAGGCCCAGAGTATTTGTATTTGTATTGTCTCAATGTTGACTGATTAAAAATGATTGTCCCCATTAACTTTCATTCCCATACTTTCATTTACCACGCACAATTCCATTTATTAGATCCATGCTTTCTACATTCATTCATCACTCACTCATCCATTTCCCCACAGCTATCATGTCAGAGTACGGGGTCCCGGGCCAACTCAACGTGATCCGAACCAACTTCACCACCAAGCAGCTTACCGAGCTGGAGAAGGAGTTCCACTTCAACAAGTACCTGACCCGGGCACGGCGCGTCGAGGTCGCCGCTAGCCTGGAGCTCAACGAAACGCAAGTGAAGATCTGGTTCCAGAACCGCAGGATGAAGCAGAAAAAGCGCGAGAAAACCGGAGGAAGCGTCCCAGTAAATTTTGAGAAAGCCCCCGCGCCTGATACCTCCCCGAAGGTGCAATCTGACGGTGAAACGCAGTGATTCTGAACTATGTGATTGACTTCCACATTGTGGGGCCTATTCGAACTTTTCCCACATCCATCACTGTTAAATCACAAAAACTGAGACAGAACTGTGCAATTGCTTGTGGACTACAGGGTATATTTGTGCTTTAATGCATTAATTTCTGAAATTGGATGCAGAGATGCTCTGATAACTTTTCTATTGCTGCATTTCCTTTCCCATATAAATAGACCTATGTTTTTGTGTTACAGCGCTGAGTTATCACCAGTGTTATTGTTTTGCACTATTTATTTGCAGGTTATTTTCCAAAATGTGTCCAGATGATTTACCTTAATAAATATTAGCTAAGAAAAACTTTGTGGTCTCAAAATGTTTGGAAGTTGTGCATTCATCGAACATGGAAATAGTGATGTTAGATGCAATTAACCACATAACCAAACTTACCAAAGCTTATTTTTTGTATGTATGTGTTTAAAAAAAAAATGTGTAACACATTTTGACTCCATTACATTACATTGGCACATTGCATAAACATGTCCACATTAGCTTGTAGTTATAGTTTCACTCATCCTTGCATGATGTGACAAGAGGAATCTTTCACAACACATGGGGTGACTCTTGATGACCTTTTCACCTCGAAATACCTCCGGGGGCTCTAAACATGACAACAAACTCCAGGGAGCCAGGTTTCACGCTTGATTTGTTACCCAAATTCTATTTGGATACAATTGATGGAAGACATTTTTTACACACAGTACTTACTGTATATGAACTTATATTATATATATACTTATATGAACAGAATTGTGAATTGTGAAGAGCTGAGTTGATGGTTCAAGATACCCTGATTTTGGTCCCACCCCCGACTAAACGTTTGCAAGACCTGACCACCGAGTTTCATCGGATGGTGTATAGGGACAGCAGTTTCAATATTTGCACTGGGTGTTAGGTTTGCACACAGATCTGGCCTGCCCTTTCCCTAAAGCTGAGGTTCACACAGAGTTCAGCCACAAATGAATTCAGAGTCAATCTGTCAAGACACCAGAATGGCCCAGAGAAGTCAACTCCAGGCCTCCCATGCACAGTCTCCTCAGTTTTTGCAGGTAGTTTTGTACTTATTTTTATTTAGACCTATAGGATATTCTACTGTGGATATTCTACTCTGTAATTTCTAAGTTCTAATTCACGTTTGTGATCCCCTAAAATTAAGAGGTTCCAGGTGTCAGAAAAATCATGATGTTAAAGAAATAGATCAATCATTAAAAATATTTGCATGAGCTCAAAGTTCTCTCCAGCTATAGTAATAGTAATACATCTCCAGAATGAAATACTGTACTAGAATGTCCATTACGGTATATTAGCAAAGGCGGTTAGTTACCACAGACAGTGGATTTCTACTCAAAGCAAATGCTTCTTCTTGGGATGAGTCACAAGGGCAAGAACTGGGGAGAGGGGAGAATAGATATTGTGAATACTGACAGACCCAACAACAACAAAAAAGAAAAATAATTGGGGACGTACACAAAGCAAGTGTGGGACTTCATTCTGGGGGTGCGATCCCTGCCATCTCTGTGGGTAATACCTCAGGGCTCCCAGCGGACTCTCCATCTGGAGGTGTCAGCCTCGGCACCAGAACCAACACCTCAGAGACAGATGTTCAGCCAGAGAACAGGAGGAGGAGGAGGAGGATGTTTTTCACCATCACACATCAGCACAGCCTTCTGCCTTCTGCCGGAGAATGTAGGGCAAGGAGAGGAGGAGAGGGCTGGAGGATGGCAATGAACCCTGCGGTATATACGGGCATGGTGGAAAAACAAGCCGAGCCTGGTAATCAAACACGCCATGGTACAAATAAAACAAAAAAAATAGGAGCCATTAAGCACTTTAACTCTGGCGTGGCGTCCCTATTTTGGGCATGTCATCGACAGGCGAAAACGTAAAAGAATTTTGGGAGGGAAATGATGTACAAGCTCACACGCCCCTGTGAGCTTGCAGATCGGCTGTTTTAAAATTCATTTGTTTTTTAAGATTAGAATTGTTTTGCATAGCCAGCTTCTTTCGCTTCAGATATCTTCATACATCTTTTAGTCAACCGCCCCCCCCCCCACACCGCCGTCCTCCTCCTCCTCCTCCTCCTGCACTTTGTTTGAGGTCAAACCAGTGCTGTTTGTACCCCATGCTGCTTGCAGTTGTGGCAGGCTCTTTTACAAGTCTATTGCCAGGCTCACTTCCTCGGTTTTCTACCAGTGGCTCTGTCGCATGTCACTCTGCAGGGTCCCCGGGCTTCAAAGGAGCGCTGGCTATGTTATTCATGGGATAAGGGGGCGGTGGGAGTCTAGGAGATACCACAGAAGGGCCTCATCTGTTATTGACAGATATCAAACAAAGGTATTATGATTCGCTTAACTACTTTCAACCTGCTGTCCCTTTTTAGGCCACGTCATAGGCAAAAACTGTGAAAATAGCAGATCTTCAAGCTCACAGCACATTCACATCACGTTGTGTTGCGTTGTGAGCTTGAAGATCTGCTAATTTTTGCTAATTTTGTCATACACTGTCATACAATGAAATATAAATAGGGCTCAAGTGGCTAGGAAAGGAAATACTTAGTTTTAACCCGTAAGCGTCCATTTGGGTCCATCTAAACATTAACAAGGATTTTAATGTTGTATGTGCAACATGTTTAAAAAATGAGATGCAAAGAGTTGCAACTGATTACATGAATGAATAAGTAAATAAATATTACTCCACAGTAGAGTAATATTAATAATACTGTGATGACTATAATATTATATCTGCACCTCTCAAGGTTATGAAGTGGCGTAAATAAAGAACAACAAAAAAAAGAACAAAAAAACATACGTGGTAACTTGAGAAACTTGTGTGTCATTCTCATACTGTAACAAAGATTTGGCAACAGCATCATTTGGAGGGGAGGGTGTGTGTGTGTGTGTGTGTGTGTGTGTGTGTGTGTGTGTGTGTGTGTGTGTGTGTGTGTGTGTGCGCGCTCTCGCGGGTGTTCGTGCGTGCGTGTGTGTGTATAAGTTGTGCATGCATGTGCATGTGCAAATTCCAGTTTATGGCATATCCACCATCACTGTTCAGTGAGGCCTGGTTGACAAATGCTGCCTACTTGATCATGGCATCCTCCCTTATTCCTTCCCTTTGTTACAGCAGTGAGGCTCCTTTTAGCCAAGGCTGAGAGTTTCTTGACACCCATCCCCCCTTCCAAGTCAGGCTCTATTGGATCTGGAAGCCTTGGCCAACCTGAAGCCCCAGCCTCCTGGGTCCTCCTGCAACTGCATCCGTTCCCCACTCCATCAGCATAGTAACCGAGAGAGACATGTGACTTGGCCAGGGTTAACGTCTTAATACTCCCTGGGATTGCCTCCAGGATCCAAATGGCTACCCCTAATAGTTTTCCTCCTCCGCGTGCCTGTCAGACCGCCATGACGGTATGGCGTAAGAAAAACAAGAGCAGCTGAGAGGCAGAGTAACGAAGCAGCACAATGAAATAATGAGGGCGGTGAGTAAGAAAAGTGCAGCCATGAGTGGTTTCTGGTGTGCAGAACATGGCTAAAGATGCTCCTCGGCACCGACTCTCCTGTGCCGTGCCTTGGTGCTTTGCATGGAGGGGCCGTATCCTCAAAATTAAACGGGCTCGTTCCTCAGAACCCAGGAGGCGCAAGCCAGAACTCAATCAGTGTCACGTCACATGGTTCAAAGCGGCCAATTCAACGCTGCCAGGAGGTTGAGAAATGCAAGGTGACAGTTCATTTTACCAGTGACAGTGTGTCGGTCTCGCTTGCTGGTTCCCCAGTCAATTCCCAGCGAGCAGTGAAGGTTGAGTGTTGCTGGAGACAGACATCACCCCCTCCTCCACCCGTTCTCTCATCGACCCCACTCTGCTTTGTATTCCAATTAACTGGACAGAGGGAGAGGCGGCAATAGGCAGGATCACAAGCACAGGGAGACACATTCCTCTGGCGTCTTTCCAGTCTCTCTCAATCCCACCACTACTATCAATACTCTGGTGCATTGCTATGTTTCCCTTCTCTTCTCTTCCCTTGCATTCCCTTCCCTTCTCTTCTTTTCCTCTCTACTCAGCCCGTGACAAGGGCCAGTTGTTCCATGGGGGGATAATTCACAGATTCTTCTTTAACAACTGCCTCCAGGGACAATGTCTTGGTAATGAAAAATCGGTCCCTCTCATACATTCATAGATCATGTGTAATAGAGGTATGGAATCACTCAGTTGAGTCAACGGCCTTCTAGCTGTGACTGTCATCTTTAACGGACACCTCAAATAATGCTGAATTAATATTTTGAAATGGCTCATACATCCTAACATAATATGCTTTGAATGATTTTCCATTCTATGCATTCAGGGATCGCATTGATGCGAGTACAGCCCAAAGCTGATGTACCCCCCCCCCCCAATACAAGTCAATGTCTGGTTGACTGAAGGTTGTAGATTTAGTGCAACACATTTGCTCTCCTGTTGTTTGTGTCCTCAATCCATCATCACTTTTTACCTTTGCAAGGCCAAACCCCTATTCTGACATGTGTTTGAGCAATGGGTGGGTAGGGAATACAATGATTCCGGTGAAATCCTAAAGGTAAACTACCACTTTTTTGTATCTCTTTGAGTAACACAAACATTTACAACAAGGCTCTTAAGCATCAGGTCAAACACCTTTTGATCAAGGTTTTAAAGAGGGTAAAAAGTATTTAAAAAAATACAGTGAGTTTTGGTCCCAAATAAGATATCCACAAACAAAGAGATTCTCCTATAAAATGATGGATAGCACAAAATAAAAACAAGTGAAGGATAGAAGGTAACTTGAGACTTGGCCGATATTTTAGACATAGACAGTGGTAAAAGCTAGCCTGGTAAACACCCCCTCCCTCCGGAAATCTCATGCATTGCATTGCATTTGGTTTCAGGAAGGAGGGTCTGGGATTGCTCACAGAGTAAAGCTGCCCGAACCGCTGCGCATACGAACCAATCAGCGGCTGCTAGGGGCGGGATCATCCAATCACCTGCCTAGTACCTTGAAAAAATGAAACTCCGTCTGTCATCGATTCTACGCCCGGAGTCTCAGATGCAAGTACGCTGTGAAACAAAATGTGTGTCGCAAGCTTCTTCCATTTGACGGAGTGAGGTTAGGTAAAAGCAGCTATAATTACAAAATGTGTTTATGGGATTTAGAAACGGAACCCCTCATTTTGAACAAAAGCACAGGGTGTTGCTGTAACTAATAGGCCTTCCCGTACATCCTTTTTCAAACCTTGATAAAGATCCATACTTTCTAGTCAGATAGATTACCACACCTTAATACAAGTTTTACAGAGCCTGAAAGACAGGCAAAACGCGTCTGATTTCACCACTCTGCACTCTGGACTGCTGAGAGTCTCTATGGTTATCTTGAGAATGCAGCATGGTGCAAAAGGTGGATGTGTGTGTGTGTGTGTGTGTGTGTGTGTGTGTGTGTGTGTGTGTGTGTGTGTGTGTGTGTGTGTGTGTGTGTGTGTGTGTGTGTGTGTGTGTGTGTGTGTGTGTGTGTGTGTGTGTGTGTGTGTGTGTGTGTGTGTGTGTGTGTGTGTGTGTGTGTGTAGAACAGGACTTAACACACACTCTATCCATGCCCTGAGGTTCCTCCAGGCTCTCTGTGCTCTCTCTATCAGATCAGAGACCTTTGCGTCCCTCCCCACACTGCAATGCAAATGAAAAGGAATGTGCTGATAAAAGACCAGATCCTTGAGATGAGAGGGGAGAAGGAGGACAACAGAGGCAACGAATGCTAAAAAGGTGGGGGGAAACCTCTTGGGGAGATGAGAGGGCTAGCAGAGGAGTCAGTGTTGGTAGTAGTGGGAGATCATAGCCTCGCTCCCCCTGAGTGGCGTTTGATACAGGGCTTTTGTCGCTTTTTTCAGCAGAGTATTGTTGGGTGGTGTAATCCCTGCCGGATTACAAAGGGCTTCCCTTTTCATATGGGACTGGGCTCAGCAGGCAGGTGGCTGGGGCTCTGTGAAGCTGTCAAAGGGAGGGACCCTCTTTTCCAGGGGAGGGGACCCCAGTTCCTCTTACCTTCACAGGGGCTTTTTGCTGGGAGGGCAGTCAGGCGCAGGTCAATGTGGGGACAATCCTGACATGGGATTCAACTCGGCCTGACCCCATGGCGTCCTATGGGGAAGTGACAGAAATACAGGAAATATGAGACATGAATTAAATGAACACTGTGCATCATATGGACTGTGGCGCTACAGTCCGCTCTTGGGAGCTGCTTTAGTCTTCACTGTTCAAGATTTTTTTAAAATCATGAATATAAAAACATGAAAATCTTATATACTATATATTTTACATTATGGGCAGTTCCCAATTTATATTAATCATCTTCTGTGAATCACTGACACATACAGGCAGACGTTTTTCACTTTTTCCACAAATCTCTGAATTGGCTGATTACAACAATTATACTGACTAGTGCAAATTGCCCATTTCCTGTAAGCCTAGCTGCACAAAAGCAAGCGGCAGACCCCTGTCCTAATCAAATAATGTGAGGTCAATGGCAGACGAAAATGCAGGGGTCAAAAGACAGACATGACATAGCCTACTGCAACAATCTTTCACTTTCTTCTGGGTTAGATACAAGATGTTGAATTAAGAGCCACTTCTGTCAGGATAACCAGGTATTTGGTTCTGCAAATTTTCAATTAATAACTGTGTGTGTGTGTGTGTGTGTGTGTGTGTGTGTGTGTGTGTGTGTGTGTGTGTGTGTGTGTGTGTGTGTGTGTGTGTGTGTGTGTGTGTGTGTGTGTGTGTGTGTTCAAGTGGAACTACTTGAAACACTTGCTATTTTAATACATATACTACATATTAGTAGGTTTCCAAGCAACATAAACATTTAATGACAGCAATGCATTTTAGAGTTGCTCCTCGTCATATGTGACTTGCAAAACCAGTGATAAGTAAACGTGTAATAGTGAAGGTAAGAACTAAACTTTTGTTTGGTTGTATTGTTGGTTGACAATAATATAGCACAGAAAATAGCATTTCTTTTGTCAAAATCTTCCTGTGAAGAAATAAACAAAATTGTTTACTGTATTTTTCTCTATGAGGTTGGTTTTGACAGTCTTGTGCATGTGCTTTTGAGCTGTAGCCTACAGTACATCATTATGTGGTCTTTTAATGGTAGTGTGGTTCAAGTCGACCAAATCGCTGTGTGATGGGATTTTTAAAGTTTTAAATTATATAATTTTTACAGTTAACCACTTGAACCCTAGCATCCCTATTCTGAGGGGAACATTCGCTGAAAACAGCAGATCTGTAATCTCTCAGGCGCTGTTTTTCCCTTTTCTTTGACGATGGGTTCCCAGATTGGCAGATCTGTGACGTGTTGTGAGCTTGTAGATCTGCTATTTTCAGCAAAGATGTTTGGTGTAGAGGGGAAAAAACAGACCAAGGACAGAGCCAAAGGTAAAGTATTGAGGGTGGTTAAATGTCTGAAAATACACATGAACATGAATCCAACATATTAATAGAAAAAATAATGTATAAACAAATAAACAAAAACATTAATTTACAGCTGTGCTGTCAAAGAAGTCTATCTGTGAAATCTATGAAAAAGTTTAATCTGCAACACAATTTTATACATTATGTAGTAGGGGTCCCTGCTTCATCTTTCTCTCAGCTAAGGGGTCCTTGGCCTGAAAAACTATGAAGACCGCTGGCCAGCAGCCCTGCACTAGACATTTACTGTGTGTGTGACTGTTGGAAGTAGAGGGTTGGAAGGCAGAAAGCAGAATCCAGCTCACTGCTGTTTGCCCCCTGCTGGCAACAGGCTTATCATTCATGGAACCTTGATTTTACTCTGCAAGTAGAGAACGACGTGTTGCTTGCTAAAATTACTAGTATACAAGTGACACTTGTTTTGACTGAGTTTCGGGAAGGAAAACAATGTTAAAGGAAGGCAGTGGTCAATTAAGCAACCTGCCTCCAACTGGAAGGCCGCAGGCGCATTCAGTTTTTGGATGGATATCCTTGCCTATTTGAATGGTAGGTGTCTTTAATGTTCGTATGTTTTCTGAAAATAGTTATAAAATAGATACAGAAACATAGAATGAGACATTTTAAACAGCTTAATATTGCCAGCCTACTACTAGCCTACAGTTTTGGAAGCATAGCTACCACCTGTAGCCCTTTATTTACACAATCATGATATATATTTTAAATGACCATAAAAAAAACATACCGAATTCTTGCCGTTATAGATTTGACAGAAAATAAGTATGAAGTTGGGGACAGTGGTCCAGACCCTGTAACCGATCTAGACCATTAGCAGCTAGGTGGCCAAGTGGAGTAAACACAGGTGTTACCAATGATTCTAATTAAGGTTGTGTACTAGTCCAGTGGGTGGAAAGACTGGTGACGCGAGGTTAGTCCAGTGGTTCCCAAACCTTTTAGCTCAAGCCCCAAAAAGACAGAATTAGACGTTTGCCCAGGGCCCAAACTAAATTAGTAAAAAAAAAGCAGAGCTACAAGCTCACAACTCTTCTTGCTGGTTGTGAGCTTGTAGATTGGCTATTTTCACTACTTCTTAAACATTCTATTTATTCATAATTCTTTTTATAAAAATAATTGAATTTGTTTTAATTAATGAAAACATTTTCATTTTTGGGGGATTATATATATATTTTTGTTTGTTGATGATTTGAAATTTACTCGTGACCCATAAAAATGTGTTGGCGACCCACAAATGGGTCCCGACCCACTGTTTGGGAAACAGTGATGTGTAGTATTCTATTCAGGTCAAACAGGGAGGTTGCTGCATGCATGCTTGAAGCTAAAGGCTCTGCTACATTAAATGGAACAGAGCCTTAATTAGTATCATTTTACTATAACACACCTGTGAAGGATGTAACCAACTCTATGGATGTAACATTATTACCCTGCTATTTAATGTCAATGTGGCTGCCGTGAACAAGGTAGTTTTAGGCTATTGTTTACATGGTATGCTGGTCTAGCCTAGCAATCGACTTGGAACAGAACAAAATCCAGTTGCTTCTGTGATGGATACAGGAGGGCGGGTGGGCACTAGGGACATCTGGGCACCTCGATGTAAAATTGGCTATTTTGTACAAATTTGAAAAAAATGTTAATATTTGAAAAATACTACGTAGAATAGCTACTAATCACAGAGGATAGTTGGGCACATCGGTGTTGAATTGGCAATTTTTTCCAAAATGTTTAAAAATAGAAAACTTGGAAAATGTTTTAAAGTAAAGTATACATGATGTGAACATGCACGGTACATCATTATCCGACTTAATTTTATCCTTCAACTTGTTTATGCCACAAAATGACTGGATATACAGGTTTTGTAGCAATTGTAGAAATATTAGACCTTCATTGTCGAATGTTTAAGCATGTTCTAATCATGTATAGTTTACTTTTACTTTACTAACATTTTAAGTATTTTATTGTTTTACTCTTCCTTCCTTGGTGCCCACCTGTCCTGTTACCTCTGTGATTAGTAGCTATTCTACCACACAAACAACTGCTGACAGTACTTTTTCTCTTCAAAATGAAAAGAAATGTCATCATATTACAGTATGAGTTATCCATGGACACCATTTTACATGTCAGGACTCAGGAGGAGGCCTCTTGAAGGACTCTTAACCACAAGGCTGAGAAACTGAACTCCAGCCATTGCTGCCTGACAGATTTGTTTTATATTGTATTATAAGTCTATGTCATGTTTATTTGTAGACCTAGCCTACAGGAAAAAAAACACTATATTTGACTCTTGATATACTTGATATTTGTTCATCCTAGTTTGTAGTGTTTGGGAATGTGGCACAGATCATATCGTTGCTGTCGGGCAGAAACCTCTTATCTACATATTTTAACTTTTTGTGTTTTTTTCTCGTAAATTAACGCCCTAAAAGTAGCAGATCTACAAGCTTGAAACTTGCTGCGAAGCAACGTGTTTTGAGCTTGTCGATCTGCTATCTTTATTTCTTTTATTTCTTTTTTATCCTGAAAAGTAACTGTTTTGGACATATGAGGTTTCCACCCGACAGAGACGATATAAACACCAACCGGTGACACCAATGGAAGTCCACATTTGAACCATCAAAGTACAATGATACTCTCAAGAAAGATGATCTCATCAAAGCTGGACTTGTAACTTTGATGGTCGCCAGCAAGCCACGACAAACGTTTGAAATCCTGGGAGTCACAATAGACCACAAGCTGTCATGGTCAAAACACCTGACACTGGGAGCACTGAGGAGAGTATGTTATTAATGTTAACTATATAACAACTAGCTGTGGTATTGGATCCATTACAGACAGTACTCTTCAAGCTCTTCAAGAACCATATGCCTAGACCTGGCTATTGTTCAAAATTGCAACATAATAATAATAATAATAATAATAATAATAAATAAAGATGTATAAATATCTAAATGTAACAACCATTTACAGAAAATGTCCTTATGTCCTTATTCCTACTGCAGGCACTGGCTGTTGTAAGGATATAGGGGTGTTTCAGTATGACAACTCTGTCAATCAAAATGCCTGTCTGACATTTGAGACCAAAGCACAGAGGAAGTTGTCATCACCGTCTGCACCTGCTCCACCCCAATTTGTGCAAATCTACAGACACGCACGCTGGCACTTTTGTTTCAGAACAGTAGGTCACAGATGCACAGGGGCTGTGTACGTTTATCTGCAAGAATGTGTTCCAGGTCGTTGCTATCTTTACCATAGGCCTGTGAGGTGAGCTTTGCGGTTTAGTAGGCTACCACAGAACTGCTGAAGAGACTGACGTTCTTGAAAGCCTGGCAAGTCTGACAGTCAAAAGTATTCTTAATTTTGTACGGGGCTCAGTTAAGGATGGGGGCAATCTCAGAGGACATCTGGAGGCTTTTGAAGGGTAACGTCAACTGCTTCTCTAATTAATTCTCTGTAATGCTACAATGCTACAATGTTGTAGGATGTTTGAAATGTGCTATAGTTATTGCCGTAACTACAGAACAACTAAGCCCCACATACGTGTGTGTGTGTGTGTGTGTGTGTGTGTGTGTGTGTGTGTGTGTGTGTGTGTGTGTGTGTGTGTGTGTGTGTGTGTGTGTGTGTGTGTGTGTGTGTGTGTGTGTGTGTGTGTGTGTGTGTGTGTCGTATGGTGTGTACACACACACACACACACACACACACACATAACATGTAAGCGTTTTCACATTTACATTTTTGTTTGTTCAGGTAAGACTAGAGTAGTCAGAGAGGATAGGTTTTCTTTTAAGCCCTCTCCAGACCAATCTGAGTCGGCCCGATTTTGGGCCGAATTGGCTTCGGGAAGCGTCGGCCAGTCGGTTAGGGGTCCGTCGGGACCTTTTCGGCCGACCCAGAGCCGACCGAACATGTTCAGCTTTTTAGCCGACTGGTAGCGCAGTGGCAGTGACAACAGAGGGCTGTCGGTGTTGCCAGATTATGTGAGAGAAACAAGCGACCATGTCTATGAAAACCTAGCCTGGTAAACCCTCCCTCCGGAAATCTCTATTCTATTTGATTCCAGGAGTGAGTCTGGCCTGATAGCCCATTGTGGGGGTTTCTAGTGGAATTACCAGCTAACCGAGCCTATCAGCGTCGTCGCACATCGTTCTGTGATTGACAGCGACAGTTGGCCAATCAGGTGGCGAGTTCGAGTGAGCCCAAAACACGAACGGCAGCCATCTTTTTCTGTCCGCTATAATCTCCGCGATTTTTTGACTTCAAAAAGCTCTCTAACTTCTATTTTGAGGCACGGAATTTACTTATAAGATATCGTTTGGATAGAATTTAGTTGTTTAACTTCATATATGTGGTCAATTAATCATGACAAAGCCTATTTAAAAATAAAAATTTAGAGAACCGGTAGGGGTGGGCAGTGACACCCATGTACCCGAATAAGGCAACCCATTTTGGGCTTGGCTGTCTCAAAAGTCCCGTTGACGTCACATTAGACTGGTGAACTGCTGATTGGCTGAAGGGGAAAAAATATCATTGGCTGAAGGGGTTGTCAGTCAACGGTATTACTTCCGCCCAACTCAGCCTGCAGCCAATATTGCAGAATGGGCGATCAGCCCAGACTCACTCCTGGAATCAAATAGAATAGAGATTTCCGGAGGGAGGGTTTACCAGGCTAATGAAAACCTACATTCACTGTTTCTTGTTGTTGCTCCCAGAGAGAGAGAGATTGATTGATTTGCCCTACTTTTGCGCTGTGGTGATTGGGAGCAGGTGTGTAAATTTGTCCAGTGACGGAGTCACATGCATCCGTGTTTATGTATAAATATGTAATGCGCAAGTATGTAAACATGTCTTTCTGAGTGGGAGTTCAAGCATTGCATGAATAGGCTCGTAAAGGGGAGAGAGAGAGAGAGAGAGAGAGAGAGAGAGAGAGAGAGAGAGAGAGAGAGAGAGAGAGAGAGGGAGAGGGAGAGGGAGAGGGAGGGAGAGGGAGGGAGAGGGAGGGAGAGAGAGAGAGAGAGAGAGAGCGAGAGAGAGAGAAAGCGGCAGAGAGAGGGAGAGAGAGAGAAAGCGGCAGAGAGAGGGAGAGAGGTAAAAAGCGGCAGAGAGAGGGAGAGAGGTAAAAAGCGGCAGAGAGAGGGAGAGAGGTAAAAAGCGGCAGAGAGAGGGAGAGAGGTAAAAAGCGGCAGAGAGAGGGAGAGAGAAAGAGCGAGCGAGAGATTGAGGAGACGGAAAGAGGGAGAGAGAACGAGCAATTAAGTGAATTGCTTTCACCTGCTGCTGCTGCTGCTGTGCGGAGTGTGCTACAGGGCATATCTCCGCCAAGCCAGGGTGACCTACCCAGGCTCATGAAATTCATATTCAGGCATAGTAGCCAATTAGAATGAAATCTTCAAAAACGGACTCATATACTGATACAGAACCATATATTGGCTATATATTATGGCTGTCGGGTGGAAATCTTGTATGTTCCTTTTTTATTATTATTTAAAAACAATTTAAAATCGTGAAAATAGCCAATCTACAAGCAGTAATTATTAATAATTAAGAAATACTATATTTTAAAGAGTGAAAAATCAACTAAAGTCATTATTAGTGCAAGTTCATTCACATTTCATTTGAATGAAAATAACTTGTGGGTAAAATACATTCTGTGAATCTAATGTGATTAATGTGACCCCTACTTCAGTCAGTGAAGTCCAGGGCTGAATGTGACATATTGAGACCTATATAACTAAATATTGGTCATTTGCCAACACATTATTTTGTGAAATAAATGGGTAATATTTCACAGATAGTTATACTATTCTTATAATATATTAAAATACAATCATCCTTAACCTTCAAGTTAAATGCATTATTTCCGTGGACTTAAAAATCATTTTTGGACTTAAAAATCGTTATTATTTTTTGGATGGCCTTCCTGCCCTGGCAGGAAGGCCGGGCAGGGCCTTTGTGCCCTCCAAAAAATTACAACACCAAAGGCCAAGTGGCCTTGCCCCTAAAATGACGAAATTCCAGGCTTGAATGCAATAGATGTACTCTGAGTCTGTTACAAGTAAAAGTCCGGAATTCAACATTTACTTGAGTAAAAGTACTAAAGTATTGGTATAAAAATGTACTTAAAGTACCAAAAGTAAAAGTACAAAAATGTTTGAAAATAGCAGATCTACAAGCTCAGAACGCGTGCATCGCAACACGTTGTGAGCTTGTAGATCTGCTATTTTCAAATAGCTTATAGGTACAAAATAGGGCTAAAGTGGTTAATGTATGTTTCATAATGATTTATATCTGCAAAGTAACTAGTAACTAAACATTTCAAATAATTGTTGTGGAGTACAAGTATAGACAATTGGAAATACTCCAGTAAAGTAAAAGTACCTCAAAATTGTACTTAAGTACAGTACTTGAGTAAATGTACTAGTTACTTTACACCACTGCACGTCAGTGAAGAAAAAACGCTGGGAACATCCCTAAGTGGCTTTGCAGGGAAACAAGCCCAAAGTCGCTTATAATAAGCAGACCTGGCAACGCTGGCACGCTAAAAGTCAAATTAGCACATGAATGGCCAGTCGGCTGACAGACTTAAATGGTAACTTTTGCCAACCGAATACCAGTCTGTTGCAGTCTGGAGTAGTCTGCAATAGTCTGGACGAGTCTGTTTGGTGCGGAGTTGCCTTTAGCTCTGCAAAATGTTGTCACAATCTAATGTGCCTGGTTGCCTTTAAATACAATGGAAAACCAGATTTCCATAGATAGTCATCTCATTCACTCAGTCGCCATCACAATGGCTGCCTAGCATCTACTATATTTGCATGTATTGCCAGGTTGGCAAAATGTGGCCTTTGTAAGAACACTGGCACCCCATACCTACTGTACATGTAATAAAGAGATGTAACCAGATAAGGGATTTGTGGAACAGGTCCAACATGTTTTGCCAGGTTGTCACATAGAAAAAGGTCTTATATCGGGTGGGAGTGTTGACATGACAATAATAATATGTATAGTGTTGACCTACAGTATGTGTTGCCTCAATCTTTTTACCTGGGGTCCCTATAAACAAAAACATATTCTGTTAGGCATGCTCATATGTGGGTGAGCACACACACACTCCACAACACAATCGTTGACATATTGTTTTGTTTTACCACTTAAACCCTATAAACCGGGTATATACTTGGCCCGCTTTCTTTTTTTCCCTCTACACCAAAACTCTTCACTGAAAATGTACACACTAACAACGTGTCACATTGCGATGCGTTGAAGCTTGTAGATCTGCTATTTTCACCAAATGTTTGCCTATTATGACATGCCCAGAAACGGGATGCTATGGGTTCAAGTGCTTAATAAAGAGTGTATATTGAGGCTTAAAATCTTCACTATTTCACAAAGATTGCAACCATGATAATATATCTGTGTACATCAGAAACTTACCACCTCAATACACTTTAAATCATTTCACTACACCTTGAAATCACTTCCAAAACCCACGATGATCAAGACCCCACCGCACTACACTGCAAATGCCCGAGTGTTAATTTAACTCTGAGAGGGTTTTGCGAGACTGGTCTCCCTGAGTCTCTTTGAGTACTGCCATGCTGACTGTGTCCTCTTCTCATCTCCCTCAGACTGTGAGCTGTTTGTAACAGACATCCTGCAGGATGAGATTGAGAACCTCAGTGAATATGCCAGAGAGACACGGGACGTCTTGTTGAAGAACTTCAGAGTGGTCCACAATCGGTAGGATTTTTTACCTCTGGAAGCAGCAGGACTCCACTAAATGAATGTGTGAAGAGAGAAAGAAAGAGGGCACATTTGTGTTGTTGTGGTGTCACTGTATTTTTTCCTGATGCCCTTATCCAACACGGCATTATTTATTATTATTAATTATTATTAAAGCACCAAAATTGTCGTCCTTTAATGAGCTGCGTTAATTTACAAATGTGTTATTTTGAAAGAGGTCACTCAGTCATCCATGATAATTACGGTCATGTAAAGAATGTATTTTCAGCTGAAATGTTTGCACTGCATGCACTGGGTGCATGATTTCACCCAGCATGATACTGAAAATACGGCAGTCTAGGTAGTGTTGAGCAATATATAAATATTATATCAATACCATGATACGAGATGATTGTCTGGGATTTTGCATATCGTATTATAGTGATATGGCAAAAGTGTCTTTTCCTGATTTTAACAACTTAATTTTATACTTTAAAAAATAGTCAAAAAATTTTGATAATGGCTGCAATAGATCTACAGTTTTTACTATTTGAGATCATTCTTTCTTGACAAATTAAAAACTAAATTTATATTATCGTCAACAATGCTATATTCTTGTCACAATATCAATGGTGATAACGTTTATTTGGTAAGAAATATCGTGATATTTGATTTTGCCCATATCACCCAGCCTTTCTACAAGCACCTGGATTCATTTCAGTTATCAAATGTGATTTAAGCTGCTCGTCGTGCATGCAGCCACCGAGCAACACAATGTGCATAATGAAAAGTAGAGCATGTAATGACTTACTCCGGAAGCAACCAGCGCACACGCTGCTGTTTGCACTACATGATAAGGGCTGCCAGAGAAAACGTGTGGTTTAGTGGCCTTTGTTGCAGGAAGGAAACCATTGTAGGTAGCAGCATGAGAGGCTGAAATTCAAATCCTGTTAAATATTATGTGTGGCTAATGTGTTAATATTCAGTACCACATTTTGATTCACGCTCCCACTTTCATTTTACAGAAATCCACAGGAATTTCCCGTCCAATGTAAGTAATCACACTCCAGAGTAATTACTAGAACAAATGTGACATATTGTCTACACTGTATTTTACAGACTGATACCGAATCCACGTTATCAGTCTGGCCAATGCCAGGCTACGCTGATAACTGATTGGGGCATTGTCTGGTGACAATTCTTTGCCTGGCCCCAAGTTGTTTCACTTTCTTTTCCCATCTCTAACTTTTACTCTCTCTCTCCCTCCCACACAAACACTTACAGTTGAATCCAGGCAGGAGGACAGTTCTGATGACAACCGTAGTAACAGTCTGGGTCGGTCGGCTCCCTCGGATGACGCCTCACTGGCCTCTGACTATCAGGATGAAGGAGCGCATCATTGTGAGTCAGCCACAGACCTGCTTGCGTGTGTGTGTGTTTGTGTGTCTGTCTGAGTGAGTGTGTGTGTGTTGGAGTGTGATGTTTGAGCAACACAGGCTCTTCCTCAGACTTCTGCTATAAACTGGTTTAATGTCAAAATCCTCATTAACCACTTTCAACTTGGTATCCCTACTTTGCCCATTATTGCGTCATTATAGTCGAAAAGAGAACGTTTTCAAAATGTACAATATCAACAATAGCGAAAATAGCTGATCTACAAGCTCACAATGTGTCAAGATGCGATGCTTTGTGAGCTTGTAGATCGGCTATTAGCTTTTTCTATGTGTGTAAAATGGCATGGCAATGTCCACATGGGTAATTCTTTCCAGAGGAAACAGAGCTGTTTCCAGAGGAAATGTGAGGATGGTGTAGGGGGAAGTTCTGCTCTCACTAGCATGTTATGCAGGCTAGGAAGTCTCTTGTATTCCACAGGAGGGGGCTTAGAAAAACAGTTTTTGAAGTTGAATGTTCTTTGATTACATTGGATACAGGTGAATTCTGAAGTGGCACAGACCACTGTACCACTGAAGCATTGTTAATACAAGTCACTTATAATATAACCTCTTTGTCTGAAGCGATTTTCAAGCACTTATATGTGGGTGTTGATGTCTTCATTAGAGCTGCAGATCTGTCCGAAGGAGACCGGAAGAAGTTTTTTTGAGAGCCAGTGGATGATATGATGATTGACCATGGAGAAGAGAGTTTATGTCTGTTGGTTTACGGGTTAGAGTTAGGCTTCTTTTTTTAGGCTACATGTTGTTTTCTTATCAGTATGTCTAATAAGTACATTATATTTGCTTCAGATGACATAGTGAACTGCAGGTGTTTGTTCACAAACACACTAGCTGCAGAGAGGGTACACCGGGGACGCCGTGGCAGTGGTGTAGGATAACTGCACAGTGGTTACACCCACTGTGTTCTTGATGGTAGTTCTGTCATGGCACACTTAAGCCTGACTTATACTTACTTGTGTGCCAGTTTCACGTGCAACAAATAGCCATCTACATGCTCACAACGCGTCGCAGCATGACAGGAAGACGATCTTCCTGTTGTGAGCTTGTAGATTATTTCTTTTTTTCAGTACAAAACAGTCTTTACAACCTCATCAAGCTGGGCAGAAGACGCTGGTGCACAGCCAAAAAAAAAGCATTGCAACCGTTGAGTCTCTGGTCTTGTCCATATAGGATAAAGAAAACATCTTCTATCTGCCTCTTGTGTGTGTGTGTGTGTGTGTGTGTGTGTGTGTGTGTGTGTGTGTGTGTGTGTGTGTGTGTGTGTGTGTGTGTGTGTGTGTGTGTGTGTGTGTGTGTGTGTGTGTGTGTGTGTGTGTGTGTGTGTGTGTGTGTGGATAAAGATGAGATGAAATCCCCTCATTATCTGAAAAAGAACAATGTTACAGTAGAAAACAAAAGAGTGCAACAAACACACTGTAAATGAGAGTGAGAGTTACACACTGAGAGACACTCAGGTGTGCATGTGCACACACACACACACACACACCTTTGCATTGGTTTGGACCTTATCAGTGCAGTGCTAGTGGTGTTGTTCGTTGCTGGTATAAACCCAGTTTGCCAGGGACAGTGGAATGGGTCTTATAGGTATACAAGCTATAGGTGTATCGTCTGTGACCTCAGGGGCTATGGGTTGTGTTTCTGTTGTAAGATAGGTCAGCGGCATATCAGGAAGAGGGAGAGGAAAAGGTGGAGTCCCACACCAGCCGGGGGGAGGGGACATCGATGTCACCGGAGACTCTGCGGTGGTGGTGTAGGATAACTATACAGTGGCATTTTACACCCACTGTGTTCTTAATGGTATTTCTGTCGTGGCATACTTATAGCCTTATATAAAAAAGAAAAAAATCAAAAATTGCGGAAATAGCAAATCTATAAGATCACAATGTGTTGTGATGCGACACATTGCGAGCTTGTTGACTGCCTATTTTCACAATTTGTCATATGACAAAGTGTCTAGGGATTAAGTGGTTAAATGAACAAGATTTTACCATATGGAGAACTGTTGCTGCGTTGGCACCGTTAACTCGGCACTGTGACTCGTGTGACATCAGCGACTCCTCCGTCTCGCCTCATCCCTAGGTGGTTGGCAGGTAGTTTTTGGCCAAGACACCTCAGAGGCAGAGTCTGCTGTTCATAGAGGACTGATTGGTGACCTAGAGCTCCCTCTAGTGGTGAGACCTCAGCTCTAGTAATGACCCCCACCCACCCACCCAACCCCAGAGCAGTGTGTGTTGGCTGAGGCACAGAGCCAGCCCACACAGAGAGAAGGCTGTGTAGCTGCAGGCTAATGATGTGATTGATTGACCCAAACCCCCTCTATCCTTTCACAACCGGGTTTGAAATACAACACTGTACCTGAGGGGCCATGTGTGTTCCATCCCTCTCCCCCTTTATCAATCTTTCCCTCTATCTTCCTTTCTCTGACTTACCCTCCCTCCCACCCACCCACACTTTTCTTTTTTTCTCTTCTTTTTTTTGTATGTCCGACTCTCTGCGACAGTTAATAGCCCATGACTTGACTTTGCTGTAGGTTGGCATTATCGACTCAGGTGCCTCGGGTGCCCATCTTTACCTATATCCCCCTTTTCCGGTTGTCTCACCATAGGCAGTATAGGCACCACTAAAAACCTTTTAATTTTCCAGTCACATTGTAATATAATATTGCGGTTTGCAGTAATTTTGTGGCACTGAGAGCTGATGCCAGGTGGACGTCATCAAAAAAATTCCCTTGTCTGGAACAGGCCTAACGAACTGCTTCATCACTCGCCCACACAAAGAGTTTCCACGAATCGACAGAATATGGCAGATGGCAGGAAGACGGAAAATAAGTAATATATAGCTAATTATTTAGAATTATTATTATTCAAACTGTTTTTAATAGAATTTGTTTTTAGAATGCATTTTAACCACTTTATCCCTGGCGTTACAATTTTGGGCATATCATTATACTGTAGGTGAAAAACTTTCTTTTTTCTTTTGGTGAAAATTCACACAAATTGAACTTTTTTCTCAAGTTCTAAATACACTCTATAAACTATGTTTTAATGCTACAGTCCTTTAGAAAAAAGAATTCAAGCAATGAAAAGTAGAAGAAATAAATGATTAGCCAGCCTTCTATTACCATTGTAATGCTACAGTGTACAAATACATGAATTGTGTATAATTATTAAGCAATAATGCTAAAATGCTTGTCTCAATATTTCCGTTGAATATCATTTGGAATTGGACCATCATCCATTTCTGCCTTCCTCATAAAACGAATCCCTATTCTATTTCACATATTCTATATTCATTGCATTTCCTTTTCTAGGAAGTTAACACCTTACGTTGCGATTTCATCCATGGTGACCACGTTAGCGTACCAATGAGCTGTGTCCTCACCAAAGGGCAAGTGGAGTTCATAGTTCAATTTCTGTTCACTACCAACTGAAAGGGAAGGCAACACATTTTTACTGGGCGGTCCGTTGCAAAGGAGGAGGGTGTGCATGGGAAATAATGACACGGCCACCTAATGAAATCAGTGGCATTTTAGGAGGAACAATTATCCATGCCTTGTGGTTCGGTTTTTATTCAATTTCCCTTGTGAATGTTCGTTGAAAATGACAAAGCAAGAATCGTCAGGAAGCCATGAACCATTTATGCTTAATTTATTCTCCACCGGACACGTTGTGAGCTTGTAGATCAGCTATTTTCACAGGACGACAGAGTGAATTATAAATCAGGCTTCATTTGGAAAACCTGCTGCTTCGCATTGCCTTAGAGAATCGCTGTTTAAGGTAACGAGGAAAAAGCAAATATACACACAGATGTACTTTGGTTTATCATCTCTAATTGTATCTTTTTTTCCCCAACTCTACTGTACACAATAGAGACTTTGTGACTCAGAGGAGGTATTATCTGTGGTAATCGACTTGCTGCCTGGGCTCCTCTGCCCTCTGTTCTCTAAGCTGAGAGTGAGTGAATGAGCGAGTGTGAAGTCGATGGCTGCTTTTACACGCAGGAGGAGCCTGTGCCGTTTCATTAGATGGAGGTGGCCTGTTGTCTCCAGCGGACTGGGTGACACCAGATTTGTAATGGCTGACAGGAACAGATGGAGCCTCCATTGTTAGCCCGGGTGTCTGCATGCTAATGTGAACTGAGTTTCACCCGCCGACCGTACCGGTGACCTGACCGAGCCTGCAGCCTCAACCCTGTTCTTGTCTGCCCCCTTCACCACCTCTCTCTGTCTCTCTCTCTCTCTCTCTCTCTCTCTCTCTCTCTCTCTCTGTCTCTCTCTCTCTCTTTCCTGTTCAGGAAACATGCACAAATACATGCTTGTGCACATGCACAGATTCTCTGTCCTTCTCTCTCGCATGCACGCACGCACGCACGCATGCACGCACGCACGCACGCACGCACGCACGTACGTACGTAAGGGCGCGCACACGTACACGCACACACACACGCACACACACGCACACGCACACGCACACACACACACACACATACACACACACACACACACACACACACACACTTTAGATGTGAGATGGAATGGTCGTGTTCACTAAGACAAAAGCACATGTTTGTTTCTGCTGCACTGGACATTGGGGATGAGTGTTGGATGTTGGGGATGTGTCGTGAATTTAGTTGACCCTCCATGTGGTCCTAAGAGTCTCCCTCTAACTAAGGATGGTGAGTGATGGTTCAGTTGAGTGACGAACTCGGAGAACGAGATGACACCAGGCAGTATCGCACAACAAGTTCTAAAGTTTATTACACACATAGAGAATATATAATACAGTATTGGACACATGACGTGACCAGAAGATACCGTATGAGACGTGGAAAAGAACAGAAGGAGTAGGAATAGAACATGCATCCTGTGTCCTTGTGCACAGACGTAAGTCTGTCTGCTAAAGTAGTTGATGGTCATGGTATCAAGGGTATCAGTATGTGCTTACGCAGATGAGAGCGATTCAACACACGCATGTACTGGGTCAAGCAGATAAATGTCAGTCCCATAATCGTATAATCATAACAGGATGTGTGCTTTATGTTGGGGATGCATGTTGGATGTTGGGAATGCGTGTTGGATGTTGGGAATGCGTCCTGCAGTGATGACAGAGGCCCGCAGGAAGAGCATCACATCACACAGGAAGTTTGCAGGGTAGACGCCGGTATGTCTCCCACCTCTATGTTGCGGTCATAATTATGCAGTTCATGCTATACACTATACAGTATTTGCTTTATATACTGTGCTGAGGACAAAGGCCTAAAATTGTAAAATTTTCATATTCCAAAAAGCATGTAATTTTTCACGCCACTGCCGTATCAAGTCTCTTTATTTGTATATGATCGCTGTTTTTGTATTGATCCTTTTTGATCTATCTGATCTGACATGGGTGTGGTGATCATTTAGTTTTTTTGCTACAGGCCCAGGGGTGGAGGGAAGGATGGAGGGAGGGAACGAGGAATGGATGGCGGTAGGGAGGGGTTGTAAAAAAAAGGGAGAGTGTGCCTTCTGTCTGTGCTGGCACTATTTCCTAAGCCAATTACTGGCAATAGAATGCAATAGGATAACCAATTTGAAGTGATGTCTCGCTGTTGCCAATTTCTCATTTGAATATGAGGGAGCAATACACTGCGTGGAACATTATTACGCTGTGCCTGTAAATAGAATATTAAATCTAAATTTCAGCGTCGCGGCTGAACCTTGAAAAACCTTT
Source organism: Gymnoscopelus braueri (assembly GCF_963280865.1). Lineage (NCBI taxonomy): Eukaryota > Metazoa > Chordata > Actinopteri > Myctophiformes > Myctophidae > Gymnoscopelus > Gymnoscopelus braueri. The sequence goes on along the minus strand of NC_137617.1, from coordinate 30,211,338 downwards.
CCTCAGTACAGTGCTTTTTGAAGGGTATTGGCATTTTGTTTACAACGTTACACGAGCCTCAGTCATCCTGAACGTGGAGCTTAAATTAGTGACTACAAACATCGGATGAATGCATATGTCCTGACTAGTGCAATACTGTAAGGGGAAAAAAAATACCTGCACACTGAATTGATGCTTCTATAGTAGTTTAATCAACTGCGTTTTGACCTCAGCTGGTCTTCATCAAGCGTACATTGTTTTAGCTAACGGAGCATCAATCCTGTCTGCTCTTTCTTTTCTTTTTTTCCTTCTTTCATTGTCTGGCCT